>NW_027305542.1:0-292500 GCF_039555335.1 Amphiura filiformis | reverse complement strand
ACGTCATGACCTTGCTAATAATATCCACAGACAGACCTTGACTCGAATTCTATAATGGGTTAAATGCGCAATTAAATAGCTGTTAAATGATTAGCTTTCCATGGTATACCATTTCGTTATAAAATAAATATAACTGTTCAATTTATCGTGTGTAAACTTGAAGTTTGTTCGTGAATTTTTAGCATTTAAAATGCTGAACTCGGGTGAAATCTAGTGTCAAATTCTGCTGCATCACCCCATCTGGATGATAGAATTTTATTTAAAAATATTGAATTCTAACAGATAGATTGTGCAGTAAATACGATTTATCAGCATTTAAAGAAATGTTAACTGACCAAAATAAACAATCGAGTAAACCAGCGGCCAGTCCCGGGTCAGAATTTACCAACTCAAAACCTAAGACAGCTACTTATCTCGCCTAAATACAAAAACCGATGAAGAAAGACATTACCGGACCAATATATTCCATTCTCTGACAATGAAAAACCCTGGGTGTGCAGAACTACATGTTGGTGAGACATTCATTGTTAAACAGATTCTTAAAACACCGTCGTCCGAGTACAACCTAAACGAGTCATTTGGGATTAGAGTCAACCCACCATCAATCAACCGCGACGGGAGCCAAAGTTACCAAGAGCGCACGACCTATTTTTGGGATTAAGCGTCCAAACGAACAGATACCGAGCTTGGGTTCCCAGATGAAGGTCAAAGCGGTGAACCAAAAAAAAAACGAATAAAAACAGTCGGTACTCAACACGCGATATTCAAATCTCCCGGGCCAAAATTGTCTAAGTGCAATTGTCTAAGTGGTTATTTGTGCGCAATTGTCGTCAACCGCGTCATTGTATTACTGGGATGTCATTGCACTCGTCAATTTCGGCGCCCGGGCGTTTTGAATATCGCGTGTTGAGAGATGGATCTTTTTATTCGTTTTTATGGTCACTATGAGTTTGTTTTGAATAAAACCACGTGATTCACGCTTGATAATTATTTTATATATATATATAAGGCATAATGTTGTGATTGCCGGAGACTTCCTTTAAGCCCAATTGATCAGCAGCATCATAGCGACAGAAAGCTTTCCCAGAGGTGCGGCAATAATTATGTGTAACTCCAGGTGGTGAATTCTCAAAATGGTCTGCCAAAAATCCCCCTTTGGCCGTGCCAAATGATATTTGCCCACCTCCTGCGACGTGCCAAAAAACTATTGCCCCTCCCCATGTGACGTGCCAAAAAATATTTCCCACCACCTTTACACATGCACAATTTTGGGGAGCTCATATTTAAAACCTGAAATTGTCTTATCATATCACGAAAATTTTGAACATGTTCTTGACTTTTTCCTACACCCTTTTTAGGGCATAATATAGAGACGGTGCCCAAGAAACTTGTGCCAAAATCATTTCACCCACCCCCTTTTGATCTCCCAAAATCTCTTGTCCTCCCCTTTCGACCTGCCAAAAATGCTTGCCCCCCCCCACCTTTGACCTGCCAAAAATCTTTGTTCCCCTTTGGCCTTTCCAAATAATATTTGCCCCCCCCCCCCCCCGCGACGTGCTAAAAACCTTTGCCCTCCGGCCTTTACACATGCAAGATTTTTGGGAGCTCAAATTTTAAACCTTAAATTGCTTTATCATATCAGCAAATTTTTGAACATGTTCTTGACGTTTTCCTACACCTTTTTAGGGCATAATGTAGAGACGGTGCCCAAACATTGTCACAAATCACTTGTCTCCCTTATACTTAAATGCAACTTTGTTCATTGGAACGCACGATCCATGAATAATAAAACTACTTTGATATGTGATTATATCATGTCAAATCACATTGACATAATAGTAATTTCTGCATCATGGTTATATGGTGATGATAGAGACAAAAGAACAATAGCCGATGTGAAGAGTATGCTACATATAATGTTATTTAAGTGGTGACAAAATATTTGGCCAAACATTTTTTTTTTAAACATTTTAAAAATATTGTTGTAGTGTGTTTTCATACAAAACGTTTTAAACGATTTCATGACCTTTATATAACCCGACATTTTAATGTTATTAAGAGCCACTGTCTGTAAGATTCAGACTCTTGTGATTCAAGTGCATCACAAATTTTCTTTAAAAAAATAGGATGATGCAACATTGGTCCAAGAAAACAATCCCAAAGTTTTAGCTTCCTCGCTCATTTGGTTTGTCCGTAAAAAAATAATGAAATTTTGGCCCCCAAAACATCGTTATATGGTTTATCAATTAGCAGTGACTACAAAGTTGTGCGCCAACATTGGCCCAGTAAATAGAAAACAGTTTTTGAATCCTTCTATGGGTGTCATTACAATTACCCAAAAAATGGTTGGGTTACCATTGGCGCATCGTAATAAACAAGTTTAAAATATTAGTGAAAAGCGCCCTCGTGTTGTTTTCTGTGGCTTGAAACTCGTTGCGCCATTAAGCACCCATATAAAAAGCAAGCTGAAATGGATAAACTAATTATTTAGAATCAAATGCAAATGCAAAATTGAT
Organism: Amphiura filiformis; assembly: GCF_039555335.1. Taxonomy (NCBI): domain Eukaryota; kingdom Metazoa; phylum Echinodermata; class Ophiuroidea; order Amphilepidida; family Amphiuridae; genus Amphiura; species Amphiura filiformis. Next base: position 289,984 of record NW_027305542.1, on the reverse strand, counting down.
GGGTGCTCGTTGGCGCTAGGAGAAAATTGGGGTCAAAGGTCAAATGTTCTTATTTTGCGTCATTTTCACGCCTCATTAATTTTGTGCGCCAAGGTCAAAGAACATTAAAAGTGGTGTTCAGTGGTAAAGAAACTATAACTCTAATAAAAGAAACAGAAACAAGCTTGGGTCCTGTTGGTTCACTATGTTATAAGGATTTTCTAAATATCATCCTAAAGCCTAGTAAATAGCATATAATAGGCCAAATAGGGGTTCCATCAATCTTCAAGCATCCACAACAGGACGTGCCAACAGGTACCCATGGTGTTTTTACTTCATTCACCATATTTAAGTGTTGTTATTTGCATTTATGTAGAAATTAGTTTGGGCACATGTTGGCGCAAGGATATATTAGAGGTCAAAGGTTAATCCAAAACCATAAAGTGCTACTTTATATAGTTCATGCAACCAATATGCAATCTTCAAGCATCCACTACTAGATGTGCCAAAAAGTACCCATAATGTTTTCACTTCAATCAGTTTATTTAAGTGCTGTTACTTGCATTTATGTAGAAATTAATATGGGTTCATGTTGGCCCAAGGATATTTTTAAGGTCAAAGGTTAATGCAAAACCAAAAAATGCTACTTTTTGATAGTTCCTGCAACTAATACGCAATCTTCAAACATCCACTACTAGATGTGCCAAAAAGTACCCATAATGTTTTTACTTCAATAAGTTTATCTAAGTGCTGTTACTTGCATTTATGTAGAAATTTGTTTGGGTTCATGTTGGCGCAAGGATATTTTAAGGGTCAAAGGTCAATCCTAAAGCACAAGGTGCAACTCTTTTGCGAGTTTGTGCAACTGTGAAAATGTGCACAAACGTCCCAATATCTACCTCAAATGGAGTGTACAAATGTATATTTGCTTGTTAAGTCTTATGGATGCTCATGGCACAGTGATATTTAAGAATAACACTTTGATACTGTTGAATGCAGAATGTGTATAAATCAAAACTTACCCTGCATTTTCAGATTATTTGACCATCCACAACACACCAAGTGGAAGGTACACATTTTAAGTTTTCATGGTTTACAAAAATGTTCTCCAAAATATTATAAGCCTGAACATGTTATAAGTATAAGTATCTTGATTAATTGCAGTCAAAATGCAATATTGTTCTTCACTTATTATACAATACAATAAAGCTTGCACAACTTCTGCATTTTAAATAAAAATGCAGAAGTAATTGGTCTCATACTTGTAATATTGGGCTCTTTAAATATTCATATAATGCCAATATTATCCCAACTTCAAGGCTTTTTATGAAGAAATTGAATAAATCAAGCTGGCATATGTAGTGAAAAAAATATGGGATCTTGTTGGCATTGAAATTACCAACACTCAAAGAATGCACTTTGTCATATTTTGAGTTTTTTGTATTGACCTTTGACCCTCAAAATATCACTGCGCCAACATGAGCCCAAACATATTCCTACAGATACACAAGTAACAGCACTTGGATAAACTAAATGAAGTTTAACACCATGGGTACTTGTTGGCACATCGAGAAATGGACACTCAAAGATTGCATATTGGTCGCACAAACTAGCATAAAAGTAGCATTTTGTGATTTTGAATTGACCTTTGACCCTTAAAATATCCTTGCGCCAACATGAGCCCACACTTATTTCCACAGAAATGCAAGCAACAGCACTTGAATAAACTAACTGAAGTTAAAACACCATGGGTACTTGTTGGCATATCTAGTGGAGGATACTTAAAGTTCGCACATAGTACGGCATGGCATATTATTTACTGTTTGTACTTGCTTTAAGATGATATTTAGAAAATCATAAAAAATACTAAACCAACAGGACCCAAGCTTTTTACTGCTTCTTTTAGTAGAGTTGCAGTTTGTTTACCACTGAACTCAAATTTTTGTGTTCTTCGACCTTGGCGCATGAAATTAATGAGGCGTGAAAATGGCTCAAAATTAGAAAAGTTGACCTTTGACCTTCATTTTCTTCTTGCGCCAACGAGCACCCATCAATTTTGCATTTGCATTTGATTCTAAATAATTAGTTTATCCATTTCAACTTGCTTTTTTCTTGGGTGATTAATGGCGCAATGAGTTTAAAGCCACAGGAAACAGCACGAGGGCACTTTTCACTAATATTTTAAACTTGATTATTACGATGCGCCAATGGTAACCCAACAATTTTTTTGCATCATTGTAATGATACCCATAGAAGGATTCAAAAACTGTTTTCTTTTCACTGGGCCAACGTTGGCGCACAATTTTCTAGTGGCTACTAATTGGTAAACCATTTAACAATGTTTATGGGGTCAAAATTTCAATAATGTTTTTCGGACAAACGAAATGAGCGAGGAAGCTAAAATTTTGGGGGTAGTTTCTTGGAGTGATGATGCATCATCTTATTTTTTTTAAAGAAAATCCATGACGCACTTGAATCACAAAGTCCCATTTCGGTCCCATTCTTACTGACAATGGCTGTTAAAACGTTTTTACCTAAACCAAAACCCAAAATATAACTTATTTAAAACGTTTTAAAAACGTTTTTGTGTTTGCTGGGAAGATACTCAGTAAAGAGAATGCAATACTGACACACAGGTATGTATAATGTTGATAAGCATTCTGGCATGTAATATAAACCACACACGTTCCTTTATTAAACCCCTTTTTTTTCAAAAGTCACTCTCCAGCAATGAATGTGTTACAAGTGGACTTTTATACATACTGGATTTCAATCAATGTGTTACAAGACTCAAATCACGGAATTGGGTGGTTCTTTCATACATGCTATTTCTCACATGCTCAATAGACACAGATGATGAATTTGAGTTGATCTTTCATACATATGACAGGCCTATGTACATGTATAGCAACAATTTCCCATGCTTAATTCAATTTGGCCAACGTATGGACTTGGGTGGGTTTTGTATTCATATATTCAATTTATATTGCGCCTTATCATGAAATATAAGGCGCATTACAAAAGTCTTAAGCTACAATAGTCTTACGCTAAAAAAAAAAGGAATATAAACAAAAACAATAATTATGAAATAGGAAATAAATGTGATTTGAGGAGTTCTTTGAACCTGTTTAGGGTGGGGGCCTCACGGAATACAAAGAGTATTCCATATCCGTGGGCCAGCAACATGGAAAGCCTGATCCCCTAGGCAGCGGTTTGTATACGGAATGTGAAGTCTGGTTTTATCCCGGTGTCGTCACTTAACATTCAAAGGCGTAACGCATGATCGTTCCCCAAGTCAAAAATACCCCCCTATTTTGCGCGGTTTCAAGAACATTTTCGTCATTTTTACCCCTATTTTACACGAAAACGGGTACAAATTAGCCCTAAAAATACCCCTATTTTTTGCATTTCAAGTACACTTTTACAAAAGTACCCCTTTTTTAACATTTCAAGAACACACACAAAAACACTTGTTTTGATTCATTGTCTTTTCTGAGGAGAACTCTGTTGTCCTTTTAAAATATATAAATGAGGAAAATAACAGAAAAATATATACAAATACATCCAATAGGATGCACCATGTGTTGATACAGTTATCAACAATGTAATTCCTCCCGTGTTTTTTTTGTTGCAAAATAAAGCTTGAATGTGACCAATACATAAACTGACTGACCAAAATTACAAACTCTGGCATTTGCCACGAATTCCCTCACTCAAACCACGGCACTATATCAGCCCCATCTTTAGATATTTTCAAGAAAAACCTCTAGCTTGCCGGTCACCAAATAGTTAGCGATTTGCGGTTTTAGCCCTGCTGACTACAACTTCAGAAGGTTCAGAAGGAACAATTCCTTTATGATCAGGTGCCATTTCGAAGAGTTTGTGGCCCGGTTTGTGGGTACCCAGTTTGTCAAGGCTCCGGAGGCCGGGGGAGTCATTAATAAAGCCGATGAAAAAAGTCCCATGGAATCAGCGGCCAAACTGGGTAAGTCCCCAGTGACGTAATCGGTGTAAACAAACCATGAAACAAATAAAACCGAGTCGAGCGTGTTGCTGAATATTTAGACCGAGATATTAGGATGGCAAAAAAGTTTCACAAAAGTGAAATCCGGGAGTAAATTGAGCGAGAAATGGTAAGATTTCTTGGGATTTCAACATTATCATGATTCACAAAAATATACCCTATTTTTTAATTTCGAGTACACCGTCGTCAAAACAACCCTATTTTTAAACATCGCGAACATAAAATGCTCGCGAACATAGTTTAAAAATAACCCCTTTTTTCGCGAAATTGGGAACGATCATGCGTACACATAGTCAATGTTAAGTGACGACACCGGGGGTTTTATCAAGAGAAGAACGGAGCAAATGATGTCTGGTGTTAACAGATGAATAAAGGTGAACATAATCCTGCAAATAAGTTGGAGCTAACCCATGTACACACTGAGAAGTTTAAACTTTATTCGTTCTTTAACCGGAAGACAATGTTCAGTAAGATGAGGAGAAATATGATCACGACGCTTTAAACCACAAATAAGACGGACGGCCCGATTTTGGATGCGTTGAAGATTGTTAAGATTGGTTTCTGTAGTTCCAGTTAAAAGTGAGTTGCCATAGTCCAGACGAGAAGTAACAAGTGCACGAACAATGTGATACCTCCTAATGCGTGAAATGTTCCTTAGTTGAAAAATCAGAGTTTTACACAAATGAGAGACATGAGTATTCATTGATAATGTTGAGTCCAGGTGAACACCTAGATTGCGAACGGATGTAGATGGCATTACAATAGAATTTCCAACTGTCAGATGATCGGTAGAGTGTGTTCTGATATTATGTGGTGAACCAAATAAAATGAATTCAGTTTTGTCCATATGTAACTTTAATTTGTTTAATTTCATCCAGCAACTAATTTCCTGTATACAAGCGTGAAGACGATGAATAGTAGAGATGTTTTCACCCGGTTTCTTTGGATCATAGGCACAGTCATACTGCAGTTACTGTTCGTTTTCCTATACACAATACACAGTGCTCTCACCACTGACGCGTGACCTTTACAAATAGTGTATGTATAGAAGTATATGAATTTGCCTAGTTAACATCACTGTATGAAAAATAACCGGCCAATATTTAAACTATTCTCCAAACTTCTAGCAAATATATATATTTCTCTAACATGACCTAAAATTACAGCTAGGTTAGATGTTCAGAAATAGTCGCACTTTCGTAAAATATGAGTGAGTGCAAGGCATAGGTTGCTCATTGCTAGCCAACTCCCGTTATTGAATGGAGATTTGACCGAAAATATTAGCTAATATTGGTAACGGACCGCTCAGTTCTGAAGGATGCCACAAAAAACGGTACAAGCTACATTTAAACTATTCTATGAAATTCTAGAAAATATAGTTTTGTAACATGTCCTAAATTTTTAGCTAATTTAGGTGTTTGAAAATAGTCGCACTTTTGTGTTTTAGGAAGGATATGTAAACGACAGATAACACAAAAAATATGAAGAAATTATTTCCAAACCGTGTTAAGTCAACAATCATCATGTTGCTCATTTTCAAGAATGCTTGTTGACAAAAAGCAGACCATTGTCTCATTTCGTGAACAAAGGTCTACATACCATTGTTTGCTTGCGTTTCCTTTATAATCGGTTACCCAACTGAAGGTAATACCAGCTCATTGCGATACCGCACATATAAAAACAGACACATGTGCACAACCAGAGAAGATCTGATTTAATCAGTTGAGCTGTTTTCAATGAGTGTTATCTTGGTTTAATAGCTTTTAATGGGGGTTTGTCCTCCAAAGGTCGTGGTGAATTCTACTGTATACATGACTGCATCATGTATATCTGGGTGTCGTCGGCATAAATGTGAAAAAATAAATTGTGCTTTCGAATAATGTTACCAATAGGTTGGATATACGTAGTAAATTGAAGAGGCCCCATGATGGATCCTTGGGGTGTTCCACATTCAAGTTTGACTTCTTCAGATAAAGTTTCATTAATGCTAACGCGACTGCTGCGATGTTGCATGTAGGATTTAAACCAATCCAGCGGGGCACCAGACACGCCAAAGGTTTTACTGATGCGACCGAAGAGAGTAACATGTGTTACGAGTCGTACTTGACTCAAGGCCAAAATCACCTTTTACCCGAACTCACACGAATGCACAACACAAATACACTGTTTGATTAAGCTAACATAATCTAAGTCTTTAATTGAAAACAAAGTATGCTTGGTACATATAACAACAATTACAATAAAATCACACAATTAGTTTTATTCTATAGGTACTTAACCAGCGGTCTTCTTGTTGGTGATTCTAGAGTTCTTGCAATGTTCTGGACGACTGATGTAATATATCCTTATTCACTTGTCCTGCGAAAATCAGAGAAGTCCATAGTACACTTGCATTTATAAATCCTTGCGTATAAAATCCTCATACGAAAATGATGATGCTTCCTCCAATCTCCTTTGCGCTGCTATCTCCACAAATATATCTCCTTGCGCTGCTTTCTCCTACGCTAAACTCCTTGCACAGTTCTCCAAATTTAACTCCTTGCGCTGCTTCCTCCAAAATGGTGTTTCTTTCACCAATCACTCTTTTTCCAGGGAACAGGTTTCTTTAACACAGCTCCGCTGTTTTTTGACAGATGCGTGGCCTTCACAAACCCAGCAAACTCCAGCAATTTGACAGAAGAACTTTAATCCTTCGATGAGGAAGAGCACTTTTGTGTGCTCGCTGTCTTCTTCGTTGCTGTATTAAAATTAGCTCAATTATTGGCTATATAAACTGGTTAAAATTTCTTCTTTTTTGGAGCACGAAGACCATCACACACATGTGGAGTTTCTCAATCTTCCACGGCATTCTGTAAAGTCCCAACAAAAGCCTCCAGCTTTTTATATCAGTACTCATGCAAAAAACCCATCATCTATTAATAAACCATTACTTCAATCACATTTTCACAACATTGCTGCAATCTTGGGATTTCCCAAGATTAATTATACACATTCACCTTTCACATTACATCACTTCCTGGGTTTTTCTGACTATGGTGCAATATACTGAACTGGGGATTTCCAAGTTCCAAACATAGATCTGACTTTGTTTACAATAATTTGGGGAAATTCCAAAATGACCTTCCACATCATTATCTTGCACGTACAAGGGGGTTTCCCATCTCATGAAATATACTTTCAGCTTGTAAACAAAGTTAAATAATTAAATTAAATCAAATTACTCAGGGCACATCACACATGGTTGATGGTGTCAAAGGCGGCCGTAAGATCTAACATAGCCATAAGAACAACTTTGTTTTGATCGAGCATACTTAATATGTCACCTTTAACTTTCAACAACGCAGTTTCAGTGCTGTGTCCTTTTCGGTAAGCACTTTGAAAACTCTCAGATAAACTATGATCATACAAATGGTCCTTAAGTCTGGTAGCCACAATGGATTCAATAAGTTTGGCAAGAAACTGAATATTTGAGATTGGCCTATAATTTTTCAAAACATTTACATCAAGAGTGGGTTTTTTCAATACAGGTCTAACAATTGCTTTTTTGAAAGCATTAGGAAAAATACCCTCTTGCAGGGAAGCATTGACAATCATAGTTATCAGTGGTGAAACAGTGGATATGTTTTGTTTCAAAATCCAAGTAGGGAGGGGTCGAGCAAACACGTCTTGTTGGAAAGTTTACGCATGACCTGTTCAACTTCCTCAACCGTAGCAAGAGAGAAACAATTTAACACATGAGTCGTTTCACGATCTTCACTGAAAATTGCTTCGTCATTACAAACATTTTTATTGAGTTCAACCATAATTTTATCAATCTTAGTTTTGAAAAAGCTTGAACATTTGTTACTTAGCTCACTAGCTGAATCATGCATTGGCAGAGACTTCACAGATCTGTTAAGAAGATTGTGTACAGTGCTAAACAAGTCCTTACTATTCGCTTCCGATATCTTGGCTCTGAAGAAATCAGTCTTAGCCCTGATGATCATATCATTGACAAGATGGGCTGGTCAAGATAAACCAAATGATCATGATCAAGATGAGATTTACGCCATTTACGTTCAAATTTCCTGCGTTTTTTACGAGCTTCCTTGATTTCATCATTATACCAAGGTAGACGGCAGCGAACAGATACACTCTTGGTGGTAACAGGTGCATATTTATCAAGCAAACAATTACATATATCAGTATAACATGTCACCATATCATTGATATCATCACTCTCAACACAGGATAATTTTTCTTTAAGTTCAGTACAAAAAGAAGGTTGATCAAAATTACGGAAATTACGCATGGAACGTGTGATCTTAGGAAGATCAGGTTTTACACGATTTATGGTACAATATACTTGGAAATGGTCAGAAACTATTGGTACTTTGACAGTCCAGTCAAGAACAACATCATCATCGGGTCTTGATATTACAAGATCGAGTGTGTTACCAAGACGATGAGTGGGTTTAGTAATATGCTGTTCAAAACCATTTGAAGACAGCAAATTGGAAAATTGAGACACATCAGATTTAAATGGTTTATTCATATGTATGTTAAAGTCACCCAATAATATCAGTTTATTTGGTTTAACACATATATCATCCAGAAAATTGTCAACATCTTTCATAAAATCATTAATTTTGAGATTGCTAGTACCATTTGGGAGGGCGGGTTAGTGTAGTGATCTTCTCACTCGCTTCTCACCACTGTGGCCCGGGTTCAATTCCCCGCGGCGCCACATGTGAGTTTGGTTGCCGATCCATGCTCGTCCTCGCAGGTTTTTCTCCGGGTGCTCCGGTTTTCCTCCTGCATCTAAAATCGGACCTCTTCCCATATCCCTCTGTCCCGTCATATCCGGATGGCGTCCCTTAAATTTTGTAGCCTCTGAGCACTATTGGGATTAGCCTGGCTTCGGCCGAATGTTATAAATAAAAATAAATAAATATGGTGGTTCCCTATAAATACAGATAAACATCATTCCAGTTCGGATATCAGTTACGCATACTTTCTCAAAAGAGAAAGTGTCAACATCAAGCGGTACTATGGAAGGATTCGTTACAGTCCGGTATAGAATTCCTATTCCCCCTCTTCTTGCATCTTGACCTCTGGGTGTGGGGACATTGATAAATGAGAAGCCAGGTGGTGTAGCTTCTTTGATCACAGCACCCTCATCTGAAGTAAGCCAAGTCTCTTGAAGGAATAATATGTCTATGGAACTTTCATGAACGAGATCACAGACAAAGTGGGTCTTGTTTCTTAGTGATTGGACATTCCAAGAGCAAATGTTAAGAAAACGATCAGCGGATGGTAACTGCAGGAGGTTACTCTTACAGACAGATATCTCTTTGGGCTTATTTGGCTTCTTTCTTTGCAGGGATGTCACAACTGGGATTTGGTTGTTAAGATTATCAGTTGGCAAGTTGTAACTGTTACTGCATCTATTTATAACATGTGTGCGCTTTCGCAGTCCACCACGTACACCTCTATGAGTAGATATATTTATTCCAAGTTCGGTAATCTGTGACCAAACAGTTGGGGCAAGTCTGGTTCTTATGCAAGACTGTCTGATATCAAGGAGTTTATCACGACTGTAGTTAGTAGATGGTGTTTTGTACATAGGCCTACTATCCAAATGATATGAAGGCTCAGGGCCGGGGTTTGGACACACGTCACCTGATTTGAGTATGATCTCCTCTTGATATGTTGCGGATGTATTAGAGTAATAAGGTACTCTTGTTTTCAAGAACCGGCAATGTTTCAAAACAGTAGGTCCATAGAAATGACTAATGCTAGTAGATTCCAATAGAAAACCATGGTGGTCACTGATGCATGGGCCTAGCAAGGCTACCACACACAAAACTACAGTGAACAGCATGGTCCTTGGTTCAGATCAATATCCAATTGTTGAGTCAATAGAAATCCAATTGATTTATTTCAGGCAAGGCTGTACATAGAGATGATGACAAGTCTGCAGAATTCACATGCATCATTATACAGTCACACAGTCAGAAATATTATAATAAATCACTCCGAAATGAGAAAAGTCAGGTAATATTTGCACTTTCAGTCACTGACAACAATACATTAACAGAGACCCTCAGTGTCAATCCGGTGTTAATCCGATATCTAGAACAGTAAAACCAAATGAAGAAAGTAGGAGCTCAAAAATAGGCAGCCTGCATACTGGCGCACTCTCAGATCAATATCACAATGAAAGTAGTATAGATTTGTTTGAAGCTGCACTAAAATTTGTACAACAGTCCTAAATTAAAAATCTTTCCCTTTTTCTCCCTTCCCCTTTTTTCTTCCATCTTTTTTCTAATTGTTCATCTTTCTCTTCCCTCTTTCCCTCTATTTTCTTCACTCTTTTTCTCTCCTTCCCTCCTTTTCCCCCTTCCCTATTTTTGCCCTTCTTCCCTTTTTGGTCGGGCCCCCTACTGGTCACGCCACTGAGGCTACTTAAAATGACAATTTGCTACAATCGAGTAATGATGAGGGTAATGAATTCCAGTCCAGTATGGTGCGTGGGAGGAAGCTATTACATACGTTTGTATGGAATTTAAGAGGGCGATATTATCGAGTATGTGAAGCCCTTGCTGATTGTATATAATCCGGTATGGGGAGGGCAATGTTTTGAGTTTGAATTTTGGTGGAGTGATGTCCAGTTTAACTGATCTAACAAGTTCGTAACTATGCCCTTTGTTCTATTGTAGTTATTATTAACAAATCGTGCTGTCCTTCTTTGCACCATCTCTATTTTATTAATATCCTCTGCAGTGTGACGATCCCAAACTATACTTGCGTACTTGAGAATTGGTCTTACTAGTGCAAAGTACATCTGCGTTTTAATTGATGGTGGGCGTCTAAATAAATTACGACGAATGAATCAGAAGGCTTTGATAGCTTCCAGAGTTGATAGCTTCATAAAGTCTTGGAAAGAATAATAGGAGGGGGTCATAAAATGTTTTATGACCAATTCAATACAATTTTGGGGTTTGGGATCCTAAAATATTTGTTGCCGAAATAGGGGGTGCGCAATTTTATTGACGCAGACTTTTTGTAAATTTGGGACCCCCCTTCCGAAAAAATGATAGCCCTCTAAGAGGATTCAAAAGATAACCTCTGCCCCAATAATCCCTAGCTATATTTGTTTGAAACTGTTCCACGGAGGATGTATCATAATAGGCTCAGTCTTCAAACGATATAAATAAAATTTGAATGAGTGAACGAACAAAATCATACAACGACCAACTGAATAGAGGCTGTGCATATGACGTATCATCCCGTAAATATGGCGGACTACTGAAATGCATTCAACAAAAGCATGATTACATCTACCGCGACAGTTCGTCTCACACACATAACAAAATGCTAGATAATAAATAATAAATAAATTTTGGATTTATGATCAAATAGGTTGATGACAACATTTGATTGAATGGACTCCACTGCGCCATGATTACGGGGAAGAAACCGGTTCAAATCCTTTGTTTGGAGCCAATCGATAAACGCAAGGCCTCTATAGCTATCATTGAATACTGGCTAGGATTCCACAACACAATGATAACATGTTATAAGGCGCTTTGGAAGGCACACAATACACCAATGGCTTTCCATATTATGTGCACTCAACAACTATTCAGTATCGAAGCCCGGTATCGAAGTTACGTAATGTTACTATGTCAACGGGATCACTCGCTTAAGTAATGAACCACGATCGAAACAATCAGTACACAAAAAGGCATACCAAAATAGCGTGATCGTAATGATCGCCATACAAACAGTGCTTGGTTACGATACCATCACGGAGTTACGTAACTACTTCGTGGTCTGATAGTTATATGATCAATGGTCTGATCTACTTGGGTTCGATCCTTTTAAGAAAAGAAAAAATAGCTGATCATTTATAATGTATAAATGAATAAAGTAATGTAGTTACAAAATTAGAAACATTGAGGCCGTTCTACTTTTCAAAGGTCATTTAACTGTTACATGTAGTGGAATATATCACGCATTGATAGGTAGCAGGTGGAGCAAATGTCAGCGGTTTTTGTTGCCGTTTGTTCGCAGTGCCTATTTATCTAAAAAAAATAAGAAAATTAAAATTAAATTAAAAAAAAATCACAATATTCGTTCGTAAAATGGGGACAAAATCCAAAAACATTTCTTGACCCTTCTTCACATGAAAGTGGGGGCAGAAATCAAGATTCGAACAAGTACCATTCACCATTCAAGGCGCACCCTCTACCGACTGAGCTAACGGGTCAGACAATAGAAGGGTGTAATTTTGAACTGAAAAAATATGAAGAAATTACAATGTTATAAAAAGATTTACCAAAATGAGTTAGGTATAACGTATGAATTGATTTACAAATTAAGTCCAATGGCACTTTAAGAAAGAATACATGAAGAAACCCCAAAACATTTGCTGCTCTAGCAACTAACATAGTGACCTAAAGTATTGGGTCATGTCACGATATTTTTTTCTGAGGTATTATGTCCAGGTTGCTCAATTTAACATACACGTATCCTTAATGCTGTTGAGATTTTACAAGGATGGCGCTCTCACATTTCTAAGAATCCAAAAGCGCCATTAGGCGAACGTTTACGGTATTATCAGAGATGTCATATACGAGGAACATAATGGGTCCTAAGACTGTCTCTTGAGGAACGCCCGATTTTATATGCACAGGTTTTGATATATCCCCATCCTTGATGTTAACAACTCCATTATCCAGTCCAAGATCATAGAAATGCAATTTGTGTATTAATCGTTGATGAAGCACCTTGTAGAAGGCTTTCTTTAATTCTAGAATAAAGAACATCAGTCTGATTCCAGTGATAATGGACGTGACTACCACATCAAAATTCAGCATAGGATCCGCATAATTTCTGATTGTTCATTAATGTCATAAACAGTCAATAAAATATGGCCAGTTCAAGAGGATCCCATGTTGCGGTTAGAAGAATCGAGCTTTTTTAACAACCATCAAAACTGATGGGTACCAATCATTTTGATACAGACTGTAGTGTGATATGCCCTGAGTTGACGAGAGATGGGAATTCCCTCTCGTGCAATCAAGTTGATTCAATATAATATTAAGATTTATTAATATCTTGCGAATTTCCACATGATTCAATGTCATCATTGTATAATGACTACATGTATTATATTAATACACGGAGGTATTTGTTTTTGTGGCAGATCATAGTTCGAAAGTAAGTTACATTAAGGTTACACTAAGAAACGTATAAAAAACGTATAAAAGACGTATAAAGTTGTTCTCTAAAACAGAGTTTTCTCAGTAATCAGATATCGCAGCGAGTGAAATGTTGGTGCATTCATTACGATTTGGTTTTGGAAAGAACCTTCTGTTAAATCATGCATGACTCAATTACAAATCTCTAAATCCCTTTCTTCTTATCTATTAATATTTTGAATAGTGTTTATCTTTCCCTAATAGATTATGATACTAAATGAACAATCAGCTTGGGCAGTTCGCACTAGGCCCTACATCTCATAGGACAATAAAGCTAGCGCCCTGATCGATTCTTCCTGCATATCAATATGCTTCATTTAGATTACATTACAGAGATCGGATACTAATCCCAACCATAACAAACCATGTGAACAATGATCATCTATATTACAGGTGATATTACAGGTCTATATTACAGCATTAGATTAGTAAACTAGGATCTATTTGCAAGTATTATTTTGATTGAGCAGGAAAGATGTGATACTAATTTTGTTTTATAGTAGTCTAGTTGCCGGCGTCAGGTATACATAGAATGGTTTTTTTTATGATGATGACATGGACGTACTGATCATTATAGGTGTTGTGCGTTTGGCAATTTGGGAGGGGTGGCGGTTCAAAATGACCCCATAGGATTATAAAATCAAAATTTCAAATTGCTCAAATACCTCTTTCAAATATATCAAATTATTTACATAAATAAACAAAAATAAATAAATAAATAAATAAATAAATAAATAAATAAATAAATAAATAAATAAATAAATAAATAAATAAATAAAAAATAAACAAATTTTAGCGTAGCATTAAAATCATAAATATAACTATTGCTGGCAGGAGGACTCGAACCAACTATATTGATATCAGCAATCTGATGCTCTACCATTGAGCTATGACAGCATTTAGTGATGAGGGTCGAGTTTTTAGCTTATACAGTGTTTGTCTGTGATAATGCCGCTTCGTGGAAGAAAGAAATATCAAATCTAAATTTTTAATTTAAATTTATTTGATAATTTTCTAACCTATATTTTTTTTTAGAGCAGGGACAAATATTTCCCCTTTTATCCAATTTGACCGCTATATAAGAATCTACTTCTTTTATTACTGATTTAATTCCGCGATTTGTTCCATTAAGGGATCTGAAATGAGCGTTTAGAGCGTTTCGACAGTATTTTTTATAGGACATGAGAGCACCACAGACGTATCGAATTACATTCTGAATACGAATAATGTCTTTCTGATATCAAATAATTTGCATTTTTTGAAAATCACGATATAATACAAAATTTATGACAAATTATAAAAATTTGATATTTTTCAAATTTTTGATATATAACAGTCCTCGAAGTAAATTTTGTAAATCTAATAATATATTTTAAAGTGTATGTAGCTGGGAGGAAAAGCCGACGATCAATTGACAATTTTGACCTTTTATATTGAAGATATGGTCAAATTTTTCAATTGATCGCGTTGGCATTTCATCCCACCTACATACACGTTAAGTATAAATCATCAGATTTATAAAGTTTACTTCGAGTACTGTTAAATATCAAAAATATCCATTTTTAATGATTTGCCATAAAATGTGTATTACATTGCGAATTTCAAAAAATCAAAATTATTTGATATCAGAAGGACATTCTTCGTATTCAGAATGCGATTCGATATGTCTGATGTGCTCTAATGTCCCACAATAAATACTGCCCAAACGTTCATACCCCTTCCCTTAAGCAATATGAAAGATTAATGTCAAACATCTCACAACAGATATTTAGTTGGCTTAGTGGTCTTGCACAGTGCAAGGTACCAAGATCGATTCCCACCTCTGCCTGCAGTTTTTTTTAAAGACTGGGAAATAATAACCTGACATTCGCGCTGACATTCGTACTGTGTATTAATCGTTGATGAAGCACCTTGTAGAAGGCTTTCTTTAATTCTAGAATAAAGAACATCAGTCTGATTCCAGTGATAATGGACGTGACTACCACATCAAAATTCAGCATAGGATCCGCATAATTTCTGATTGTTCATTAATGTCATAAACAGTCAATAAAATATGGCCAGTTCAAGAGGATCCCATGTTGCGGTTAGAAGAATCGAGCTTTTTTAACAACCATCAAAACTGATGGGTACCAATCATTTTGATACAGACTGTAGTGTGATATGCCCTGAGTAGACGAGAGATGGGAATTAACACAAGTGCAATCAAGTTGATTCAATATAATATTAAGATTTATTAATATCTTGCGAATTTCCACATGATTCAATGTCATCATTGTATAATGACTACATGTATTATATTAATACACGGAGGTATTTGTTTTGTGGCAGATCATAGTTCGAAAGTAAGTTACATTAAGGTTACACTAAGAAACGTATAAAAACGTATAAAAGACGTATAAAGTTGTTCTCTAAAACAGAGTTTTCTCAGTAATCAGATATCGCAGCGAGTGAAATGTTGGTGCATTCATTACGATTTGGTTTTGGAAAGAACCTTCTGTTAAATCATGCATGACTCAATTACAAATCTCTAAATCCTTTCTTCTTATCTATTAATATTTTGAATAGTGTTTATCTTTCCCTAATAGATTATGATACTAAATGAACAATCAGCTTGGGCAGTTCGCACTAGGCCCTACATCTCATAGGACAATAAAGCTAGCGCCCTGATCGATTCTTCCTGCATATCAATATGCTTCATTTAGATTACATTACAGAGATCGGATACTAATCCCAACCATAACAAACCATGTGAACAATGATCATCTATATTACAGGTGATATTACAGGTCTATATTACAGCATTAGATTAGTAAACTAGGATCTATTTGCAAGTATTATTTTGATTGAGCAGGAAAGATGTGATACTAATTTTGTTTTATAGTAGTCTAGTTGCCGGCGTCAGGTATACATAGAATGTTTTTTTTATGATGATGACATGGACGTACTGATCATTATAGGTGTTGTGCGTTTGGCAATTTGGGAGGGGTGGCGGTTCAAAATGACCCCATAGGATTATAAAATCAAAATTTCAAATTGCTCAAATACCTCTTTCAAATATATCAAATTATTTACATAAATAAACAAAAATAAATAAATAAATAAATAAATAAATAAATAAATAAATAAATAAATAAATAAATAAATAAATAAATAAAAATAAACAAATTTTAGCGTAGCATTAAAATCATAAATATAACTATTGCTGGCAGGAGGACTCGAACCAACTATATTGATATCAGCAATCTGATGCTCTACCATTGAGCTATGACAGCATTTAGTGATGAGGGTCGAGTTTTTAGCTTATACAGTGTTTGTCTGTGATAATGCCGCTTCGTGGAAGAAAGAAATATCAAATCTAAATTTTTAATTTAAATTTATTTGTTAATTTTCTAACCTATATTTTCTTTAGAGCAGGGACAAATATTTCCCCTTTTATCCAATTTGACCGCTATATAAGAATCTACTTCTTTTATTACTGATTTAATTCCGCGATTTGTTCCATTAAGGGATCTGAAATGAGCGTTTTGAGCGTTTCGACAGTATTTTTATGGAACATGAGAGCACCACAGACGTATCGAATTACATTCTGAATACGAATAATGTCTTTCTGATATCAAATAATTTGCATTTTTTGAAAATCACGATATAATACAAAATTTATGACAAATTATAAAAATTTGATATTTTTCAAATTTTTGATATATAACAGTCCTCGAAGTAAATTTTGTAAATCTAATAATATATTCTTAAAGTGTATGTAGCTGGGAGGAAAAGCCGACGATCAATTGACAATTTTGACCTTTTATATTGAAGATATGGTCAAATTTTTCAATTGATCGCGTTGGCATTTCATCCCACCTACATACACGTTAAGTATAAATCATCAGATTTATAAAGTTTACTTCGAGTACTGTTAAATATCAAAAATATCCATTTTAATGATTTGCCATAAAATGTGTATTACATTGCGAATTTCAAAAAATCAAAATTATTTGATATCAGAAGGACATTCTTCGTATTCAGAATGCGATTCGATATGTCTGATGTGCTCTAATGTCCCACAATAAATACTGCCCAAACGTTCATACCCCTTCCCTTAAGCAATATCAAAGATTAATGTCAAACATCTCACAACAGATATTTAGTTGGCTTAGTGGTCTTGCACAGTGCAAGGTACCAAGATCGATTCCCACCTCTGCCTGCAGTTTTTTTTAAAGACTGGGAAATAATAACCTGACATTCGCGCTGACATTCGTACTGCAGAAGCGGAGTTATAACTTGTTAAACTTTTTGCTCCTTCCGTAAAAGGGTACATTATTTTGGCACTACATTATTTCTTTTTTTTTTCACATTGCTGGTATAGTATTAAATATCAAATGATCATAATTGGCGGTCGCTTCAAATCATCCCCAACTGAACGAGGTTCAGGAATGTCCTCTCATTGTTAATTGTTGGTTAACCCACCACTTGAGAATAAAGGACTATGAATAGGTGCAACAGGATTACCTACGGGATTATCTCAAGGATATAATTCTGTTCTCCCTCCTTTTCTTACATCTGCTCTGATATGTGCTAGTGTCATTGGTTATTGTTAAAAGGCAATAAGGTGTGTAATTGCAATATTTCCTCTGAATAGGAAAGACTCTCTACGAGCGTGTTTATAGTGAGACAATCTTTCCGTTATTTAGCTAAACTACAGCGTAGTCTAGATTTGCAATGGTTAGTAAAACATAAACAAATATAGACTGCGTGGCAGTCCAGCTAAATACCGCATAATCTGGCTCACTATAAACACGCTCAATATCGAACTATGGATGCTGGTGGTTCGCAATACTGTTATTTAAGAGAAGGTATCTTCCAAATCCAAATCGAAATGTTGGATGTAGCTTAACACTTTCTTTGTGTGTTTACACAAATTATTTGAATAAATGTGAAAATCCTTCGTTTAAAGCGTTTTTACGCACCATGTTCACAAGATCAAAAAGGCGTTCCATGACGTTTTTTTTTTTTAAATGTGCGCTCCGTATAAAACCACGCCACGTGATTGCTTTCTTCTTTTTTGTATTGTACTACAAATCGATCAAAGAAATAATGTTGCCATGGGGAAGAACCAAATACAGTACCAATTAAATTTTAAAAGCCCGTTTTTGGGGAATATTTTCGAGAATCTTGATTGAGAAAATACTGTTTTGTTACATTATCGATATATTGATTGTGGAACGTTAATTTTGACATCTAACTACCAACATTATTTCTCAACGGTCTGTCGATTACTCTACCATTTGATTTTCATTCAAAATTGAAGCTACTTTTGCAAAAAAACGAGTTTTTTCATCATCGATGCGACCGGCTTTGCGAGGGTAATGCGTTTCATAGTGCAGTGTCGTCCACGGCATATTCACCGTGACCTTTCCAGCCATAAACCCGCTTATTGAAGATTAAACCGATATATGCAGTACTAAACCATTATATAGTAATCTATTGTCCAATTACCACCTGATAATATTGATCCAATGAGCGACCGAATTGTCCGCTACGGACGACTGATCCAATCGATAATGACGCTATTGACATTTACGAGCGGAGCTCCACTGACCGAGTTTTGGGGGTATTTTTCACTGGTTTGCAGCTGTTTGCTGTCATTTACTCATCAAGGCGACCACCGTTATTATAAGGACTATGCAAATAATTTAACGATTGACATGTAGAGAATAAGCCATAATTGATTAACATAAAGTAATATATAAATTTGTACCTATGACGGTTTTATGACACCAATCTTCCAAATACGACCAAAAAATGGCTGCCCGGTGAAGCAAAATGTGCATTGGAATAACACGGCGAGTTTGGATAGATGGTAGGATTTCTTTTTAATAAAAATGTATGTTCCCCACGTGTCACGGTTTCATAGATTCGTGCTCATTGTGCATGTAGATTGATACACCAAGTATATACGCTTGAGTTCATCTTTTCTGCATGGCTGTTTCTATTATTAACTTACGCCTCTCTGGAATCAAGCCTTGAAAATCCATTGTATTTAACCTTAACGTGCTATAAAACGAATGAGATTAAAATGCTCTTCTCTTCCCAAAAAGTGAATACATTCTTCTGTCGACTTGCTGATGTCCGGTTTATGGATCGACACATCAATGTCAATGCTAAAGGAACTGAGTGCTTGGTGAAAGCAGGACCATTTAGGGAAATTGGCCTCTGTGCAAGGATATTTATGCAAAGGATATAAATTCAAATTTACAGTGGACTTCGCATAATAATGATCTTCGCGGGACAAATTTGAATAAGGATTATACATCAGTCGACCGGAACATGGAATGCAACAAAACTTTGTCAATCATATTATACTTTTCATTAAATATTCAGATTTTATTAACTTATACAAACAGTGTGTTTTATTTTGCATTCTGTAGTGAATTTGCGTAAAGTGTTTTTGGCGTTGAGTTATTAACGACTCGTATTGTAATTTCAGTAAAACATTCTTAAATTAGTTATTAAAGTTATACTGGTATCCCAAACTTATTTCAATGTTGTGATATATGAGTCATAGCATATTTATTCTTTATAGTGTATGGGTCGACCCCATCAGATGGGTGGGGGAGGGTTGGGGTGGTTTCTAGGGCGTGCGCTAAGCTGTACTTTTACCATAGGTAGCTGACATCATGGGCTACAGAAAATGCATGATGATAGCGGAAAAAAGGGCATGAACTTTACGGTCATCATGTTTTTTCGGAACTGTGTGCTGCGCGCGGTTTGATCATGACGCACATGGAGACTTTATTTTAAGTATGGAAAAAAGATGCTATATGAGTATGCAAACTCACTTATAGCAGTACTCACTAAGAATATACTCTCTACTTGTGAAAGGCCTCAATAGCCTAATCAGTGAACATGGCTATTTATTACCCTCATTACATGTTCAATACTAACCAATCACAGCATTGTAGAATTACCTCATTCCTAGTACTTGTTGTTTGCCCAAGTACTAATTAATCAGAAGTATATTGGAGATCCATCTGAATACACTTATCAAAGTGCATTAGTATAAAACGCCTAATTTGGGATTACAGCAGTGGACGCCGTTCACCAGCATTTCATAAAGGCTGCTAAAATAAGACAAAATTTAATGCTATTTTCTTGCACATGCTGACGAAGCCTGATTACCTTTTTAAAATGCCGAGTGGGAGGGTTTTCAATGAAATATTTTTTGTGTAAAAACTGAAGCATCATAATGTATAAAAATATTTGAATATTAACTGTACATCATAGATGACGATTTGTGATACCCAATGGTGCTAAAGTTTATGTGGTTTAGAAAGCAGAGAATTTTATTTAAATTTTATATACGCCAAAATATTTTCTGAATTTAGTGGAAATTAACAATGAATTGATGGTGAAAATTGTATGTAAAATTTACATAGGTCCCCACTAAAAATTACTGTTTCGTCTTTATGGGAATCTAATCTCCAATATCTGGAAGAAACTTTTGAGGACCTACGTGGAATTCTCCTATAAATTGGTAGGCCCCATTATACTAACACATGTATATAGTTGTAGCACGTGCAGCCTCGCGGCTAGTCAAAATCGATATAATGTATTGTGCAATGTGCATGTATGAGAGGCCCATTTATTGTCGGATTTCTGTATGTAGAACACGCAGTTATTAACAATTGAGCGCTATTAATACACATTAATGTTTTAAGCAAATAAAATTCCAAAATATGGTACGTTTTCTGTCTTTGCTTGTCACGTGGTAAGCCTATGTTGAAGTTGCGATTATATGTTCAAAAAGTTTCATGATGTATACCAACAAGTCATGTGGACGAGCGGTCTAAGGCGCTAGGCTCATTCAGAATTCACGATAGCGGTGCGGCGTGAGTTCGAGCCCCACTTCTGCCAAACTAAATTTCCCTTAAAAAAAATAATATTATGTTAGGGAAATGTGGCTGGGAGGATTTATGTATGACGTGGTGTGATTTGGGATATTATTTCAGAACATAATTATTACCCTAAAAGCCTGATTGGCATTGAATTCAACTCCATTCCCATGTGTTGATGATCAATTTCACTACTGATCATTACATACACATGTGTGTGTGTGCTGTTGACCTATATAGCTCACTAATCGCCACCGTCAAAGTTCAGCTCTCAGTGTGTTATGACCAAGTGCTCAATTGGGTTGGGTACTCATTTCTAAGATACACGATGCTATTAGCATTCCTAGTGGATTTGTACATAGACTGAATTGTGCTGTTGGCGTCTAAAATGTGACACAAAGTCATTATAGATATAAACTATTTGCCTGTTGAGCATGGCATGCAGTAACATAATCATTTACTCTAGATAACAAAATACTAATTAATGTAAAGCACATATTTAGCTGGACAAAACATTCATGATTAAAAATGGACGTTATTCTCGTAGAGACAAATAGTATGGAACTTTCTCATGCATTTCAAATTTCTCAGGTATGTCAACATTTCATATAAGCTTTATAAAAAGGACCAATACTTATGGCTAAGTGAGAGTTCAGAAGTACTTTTTTTACATAGAAAACTTCTTGACCCCCTCTTTGCAAACCAGAAACTCTGTTTTTGAACAAAAAAAATTACCGAGTGAATAAAATTGAAAGTAAGTCGAGAAGTAGACATTAGAATCAGAAAATTTAAAATGTAGCGCATAGCCTGTTATAATGTGCATCACATACGGAAATGTTGTTTGATTCGGTTGACTGGTTGCGAAGAAATTATTATTATTATTATTATTATTATTATTATAAAACATTTATATGGCGCTCCACAAAGCACAGAGCGCCTTACAAGAAAACATATACAATATCAATTCAAGCAAATAAACAAAGCAATTCCAACAATTCATGAATCAAAAATACAAAAACAAGCAGCAATACTAATCAGGATAAAGATGAGCTTTGAGCATGCGCTTGAACCCAGACACCGACTCCACCTCTCTGATCTCAGTAGGGAGCTCATTCCATATTTTGGGAGCACCTATGGCAAATGAAGCATCCCCAGCCTTTCTAAAAGAGCGAGGAACCCAAAGGCGGGTGAGATCAGAGGAGGAACGAAGCCGAGATCTGAGACCAAGCGCAACACAAATTAACGATTACATAATGCGTTTTTTTTCATACTAGCTCACCGCTTTCTAAAGTTTGTGTATCTCATTAAATTTAATCCACATTATCAATTTCATAATCCGACGGTGTTATGCTTATGTTATTCATTCTTTCACTGAAGATGAATAACAGTTTGTCCGAAAAACTTTGATTTCTGTAATTGGAAGCTTTCCAACTTTAATTATTTAGGTTGAGCAAATATGTTATATTTTAACTTTCCAAAGAACATTTGAGCCAAGAATGACAATGATCAAGTGCTTGCAGTTTACGTGACATGCGATTTTTGATACCATGCAACATTAATATTGAAGTTTTAAAAGATTTAAACTTTGCATTACAATTTCTTCGAAATAGTCCATAAACTTGAATGTGTGTGAAAGCCAGCTGGAATTCTTTTATGCAATAATTCTTTATGCAAACATTTATATCAACATTAACGAGGTCGTGCAGGTTTTCAAATTTGAACAAAACCTAATTAAATGTTTTGCAAGAAACAGATTGTTTAAAAGAACAAAAAGGATTTCACAGAACAAATCATGAAGCCCATTGACCGGTAACCACTATATTGCGCATTGTGTTGAATTATCTTTCTTTCAAACTTGGAATGAAGTGAATTGACGCATGCGTTAAGTAATCGCTCATTTCTTCGCAATCAGTCAACCAATTCCAGTAAAATTGACGTATATGATGCAGAATAAGATGGCTACACGCTGATGTTTAGATACTTAGATTTTGATGTCTATTTCTCGACTGACGTCCAAATTCATTTTTCTGGGACACCCTGTACATGACTATTTAAGCTAACAAGTAAAAAGTCAGTAGCTCGTGGAAAATTTCACAAGAGCGAAAATGAAAATCATTGATTTTACTGTAGAAACCAATGGTTTGCCTCACCCCACCCCCCTACGGTCATTTTTGATTCCGGTCCCACCTCCAGGTGAGATGCTGGGTTAAAAAAATTATCACGAGCGCAAATGTTGGATCTACGATTAGCTTAAAGTCGTAAACGCGCGCGTTTTTTATGACGAATAAAAAATCTTAGGGGGCGGTACAACTCTCTTCATACATAAATAAGGAAATAAACAAACAAAAATACATGCTTCAAGAGCTAAAGCATCTAACACTGCTGTATCTACTCTAGTAAAATATGATATTGAGGGTTTAGTACAGCCCTATCTGAAAAACATTTGACAATTATTGTCTGCATCCTATCCTCTACACACCTGATACTTGGCAGCTATTGCAGATATACATCAGCATTTGTGTCATCCACTGTTCATTGTTGGGGTGAATTGTATTGATACATGCGACCGTATAGTACACCACGAATGAGCCGTAAAGTCGACAAATTGTATTCCTAGTTACAGTGTAAAATGTACATGAAGGTCGCATTTATAGGTACCTCAAGTTGGTGCTAAATGTTTCTCATTTTGTGCTTGTTAAACACCTTTTAAACCAATCAATAATCTTATTGTTGAAGAGAATAACAAGCTTTTACTTATAGAATCCTTAAATCGCTCTAGTCTTTGTTTGCTTTGGCTAAATCCTGTTCAAGTGGTGGGTTACAAAGCATTGTATTTTGTCTAGGTATGTATAACCAACAATTAACAATGAAAAGACATTACTGAACCTCGTTGACTCGGGGATGACTTGAAATGACCACTAATGATGACTGTTTGATATTTATTACCAGCAATGTGAAAAAAGAGACACACCTTGGATGCATCGAACCAGAGAAGATGAGAATAGATTCTCATCTTCTCTAATCGAACCCGGCACTTTCCTGATATGCAGATACGACTGGCTGTATCTATTGCTCTAAGCATTCAGTCCAGATTAGCGATATTTGAGTTTTGCGGGCTATTGGAAAATGAGTAGGCCTCTTGTTCACACGTGTATGATATTTGTATAAATAACAAAACATAGTTTGATGATGGATGACCCATTACAGCATTGGAAGTCGCAATATAATATTCGAAAAATAGGAAATAAACCCCATTATCATATAAATAGTACCCTGTTTACTTTTTAAAGCAAAATGATAATAGATAATTTAATATGCCTAGTTCCAGCAAACACAGTTATATTACTGAAAACGTTAAATATCGGGTTAAAGGGTATGTGGGGGTATAAAAGGTTTTAATAACATTAAAAAACATTATTGTTCAAATTCAAAACTTGCTGCAAAACATTTTAACATAATAGACTGGGTAGTGTCCATAAGAAAAACACTCGGACATCTGTAATAACGCAATGAAATAGCAATGATGATAAACGACGTTACAAGAACTGCTGTTGCCCGTCCACACAGACAATTCATACCGCATTATGTCTTAAGACGACACGATCTTGCCTAAATCTTCTTTTCGCAAGGTGTTTTTTGGACGGCATTCTCCACACACAAATGGATAGGAAATCTCCCCGTCCGAACTCGCGTCGAAAAATTTCTAAATATATTCACTTCTTCTCATCTATACTAGGTCAAATTGTAACCCCCAAAATGGATTTAATTACATATCAGACTCTACTTGTTCAATTTGGATACTTTGAATAGCTTCATAACATGACAGACATAACATTTTCAGCATTTTGTAATGCCTTTTTTTTGTCATTTTGGAACGTCATTATTTGCTACAAACCGCAACGTGACTGCCTTACGGGAATTCTGACCAATTTACAATGGATTTCACCCTCTAGAGGGCATACTAATTTATTTTCGACTAGTGTAGCATGCGGTTGGCGTTCCCGTATCACGTTTCACGTAAATTTCGCAATCTCTCTATTATGTATATAAAAGAATGTAAACTTTATTGTTAATTTCTGTAAATTTCAGAGATGTTATGATATGACGAAGACGAAGACACCACAAATGTGATCGTACACAACGAATGAGCCATAAATGTACTAAATTGTATTCTGAGTTATGTGTAAAATGTGCATGAAGGTCATATTCACAGGTACCTCAAGTTGGTGCGACAAGTATCTCATTTTGATAGCGCTAGTCAAACACCTTTTAAGCCAATCATTAATCCTCTTGTTGAACAGGATAATAAGCTTCTACCTATTTCTATAGAATTTTTGAATAGCTCTGGTCTTTGTTTGTTTTGGCTAAATCCTGTTCTAGTGGTGGGTTACAAAGCATTGTATTTTGTCTAGGTATGTATAACCAACAATTAGCTATGAGAAGACATTCCTGAACCTCGTTGACTTGGGGATTTGAAATGACCACCAATTAAGTTTGATAGTTATTACCAGCAATGTAGAACCTAAATAAGGTACAATTTTGTTGAATGAGCAAAGTTCAACAAACCATAACCCCGCTTCTGGATACCGTTTGAAGTCAAATGATATACCATTTTAAAGCTTATGAATATATTTTCTGAACACGAAATAAAACTAAATTGACCGGGAGACGATTTTACGGCTCATTCGTGCTATACGGTCATGTGAATGCAAATTAAACAAGTTTCTTTGATGAAAAAAAAAATCACAATAGCAATGGATATTTAAAATTGTTTTATCCTTGATTTAAACCAATAAAATGGTTAATAACACATTGGAAATAAAATCAGGTTGTGCCAGGGTTGGAACCGGAGCCAAAAAAAATCTGAAATGGATTATAAGTCCATCGCTTTGACCGCTGTGCCACGGGCCACTGCGATAAATCACCGGGGAAAAATGAAGTATTTATCGTAGTAATACGAATGTATGCTGTGTTCCGCAAGAATAAAAGAATTGTGAAAAACTTAATTTGTTGGCGAATGGGGGTTCAGGGTGTATTTGAAAATGAATCTCAAAAAGTATTGCGAAAGTAATGTGCAGGTATGGCTGTTACAAAGTTAGCCGTCTATAAAAAAAAAGAAAAAAAAAAAAAGTATTATTTTCCACTAATTTTGGCTATGAAATACCGCGTGAAATGACCCAAGAATGTTTGTTTATTGTCAAACAATGGTTAACTGTAGGATTGATGTCACTTTTTGAATGAATGAGCTGTTGAAATATAACATTTGGGACAGTAAATAAGATTTAGCATGGTTTTAGATATATTTTGTACCCCGCGAAGAAATATCATAGAACAATAGAACTGAAGTGTTTTATTGTGTCGTGTAAATATAGTCTTGCGGGAGCATCTGTTTATTCTTCATTATCAGTCGTTTTTATAAACTTGCTGGTCACGTCTACCGCGTGATTCATTATAATGTAGCTTTAGAGCAGACACGCAATTTTCTACAGAGTCGGTTAAATATAACGTGCTATATATTATAATGCAGTGAGTTCGCAATTAATTTTGATTTTTTTTTAAAATACTTCATGTGACTCACAAATACCATTATAAGATGTGTTTAGATCCGTACTCGGTATCGTTATTATGTGAGAGTGATAGTAATTCTCACGGTTGCCAAATTCATCATAATGTATATTGATGGAATTAAGCATAATACTTGAATACATCATTGTGTTTTATGACCTGACTCATAGTTACCATATTTGGGTATAAACAAAACCAATGATAATTTAGGCTTGCAATTTTAGATGTAACGAACTTAATTTTGATGATATTTGATTGACAGTGTATAGCAATATTCATCAACGTCGGTTTTGTATGAGTAGATCCAGGTTCCTCATTTATTATTTTATTCATGCCATGATAAGATGAGAACC
This sequence comes from Amphiura filiformis, assembly GCF_039555335.1. Lineage (NCBI taxonomy): Eukaryota > Metazoa > Echinodermata > Ophiuroidea > Amphilepidida > Amphiuridae > Amphiura > Amphiura filiformis. Next base: position 262,926 of record NW_027305542.1, on the reverse strand, counting down.
CGTAGTTACAGGTCAGCGGTAATAGTAGAATTGGTTGATTGGTATAGCTATGAAAAGTGTATATCATGATATTTAAAATAGCGCCTATGCGAAATATATCGGCGTCCCAAGGGAACCTAATTTGAGTGACTCTTGGTTGTGTTTATAAAAACGATAAAATATGAGCTCATCAACATTGCATATACAATATGCATGGGTGATAGGCTCTCAGAACAAAATCATAACTGGTATAGTCCGGCAGCCAAACTCAATTTTGCCACAGAAGCTTGTTTTGGTGTCCATAGTTTTGATTTTGATGGATATTGCTTATCAAAACTACAAACTTCAAAAATAGGTTTACTGCATCTCTGTCAGCATTGATCATTGTGAGATATGGCTGGTCAAAATTTCACACAGAGGTCAAAATTCAAAGTGCTCAAATTGTTGAAAAGGACCCCAAATTATTCCTCTTGTCATGGCGATCCAGAAAAGTATACTTTTACCTATCTGTGACACACCCTTCTGGAGTTATAAGCAAAAAGGTCAAAGGTCACGATTTGCCCTCCACAGGGGTCAAACCCTGAAAAATGCTCCGATTTTCACCAAAATAGTCTCAAGTTGTTCATCATAGAAAATCCATGCAGAAAAATAAAAGTTTGCTTTGTGTATGATGTTTCCTCACAGCTGTTTGATGTGATCATTTATTAGTTTTTCAAACAAAACATCATGTACAACCCAATTTTTAGGCTTAAACAGCTTAAAGCTGTATCATACTAATGTATACAGATGCTTTTGAGTCATTTTCAACTTCAATTTCCCCTTATTTACAACATTGTTCACTTTCACAGCATTTTAAAAGCTTTTTCGGATATAAAATGTACCTATTTATGACAAGATAGGTGGCGCTATTTAGATACTGGAAATTACTCTTTTAGGCTTTTAATAAAAATAATTCCATTTATTTTTTGATGAAATATGCTTATAAAATTTCTTTGTTGCTTGTTTCACCTATTCCACCTGTTTAAATGGCAGTATTGATTACCTACCCCTTGCAAATTAAGAAATATGATCTATGATAAATAGCGCCATCTATAGTTTGCATTTTCTTAATAATGAAGCCAATTCTATATACATCAAACAACCGTGTCCTTACATGGGTAACCATGGTAACATAGCATAAAGGGTCAGATCTATGTACGATTCAATGGACATTGACCTTGGTCACCATGTTACCATGGTAAAAACATCCTAGCTATGGCAAACTATTCTTTATAATTATTACTTATTTATAGAAGACGAACAAATTGAGACTATTTTTCATACAAATCGGAGTATTATTTTGTCAGGTTTTGACCCCTGTGGAGGTCAAATGGTGACTTTTGATCTTTCTGCTTATAACTCCAGAAAGATAATATCACAGATAGGTAAAAGTATACTTTTTCTGGATCGCCATGACAAGAGGAATAATTGGGCAGTTTGAATTGTGACCTCTGTGTGGACATTGACCCGCCATATCTCAAAATGCTCAATGCTGACAAAGGTCCAGTAAACTAATTTTTGAGGTTGGGGGTGTTGAGAAGCAATATCCATCAAAAACAAAGCTATGGACACCAAAACAACGTCATACCCACTGGCAGCCGGACTAGTAAGAAGGCGCGGGATGGCGCTGTTCAGGGGTTTGTATCTCTCAAATTTGAATAAAACTGTTAACTTTATTTTTAAATAAAGTTAACAGTTTTATTTAAATTTGATTATTTGATTAAAAAAGACATTGGTGCTATCTAAATGAGACGTTTATTTAGTGGTGCGCGCCCCTATGTGTCATTACTTTCAGCTCTCAAGATACATGCACCTAGCAGCAGCAATCTACTTTGGTGGATTTGTGGAAGACAGTCACACTGTTGGGCGTTGTGCACTGTCATCCGGATATAGCTACCAGGAAAAGAGGCGTATGGAACTAACCGGGCTTTTTTTATTACGCGGTAAGTTTGCCATCTAATTTACCCTATAGATTCATTTGGTTATGACGTTAAAGAAATAAAAATACACACAATTCTGATCAACGTTCATAATAAAATGATCTTGACACTGTTATTACCAGTAATTTGAATTGGAAACCCGAAATTTAATCAAATGCTGTTTTAAGGCGAATCGCGTACTTGGCATGATGCGTCACACATGTTATAATCATTAAAATGATTCTCTCATTCGCAAAATACTCTAGTTGGCCCATGTCAGACCCCTTCTAGGGTATGGGTCTGAAATTTGGAACTCTCATTAACTCCATTGAAAGGGTCCAAAGAAAAGGCCGGCCCCTTGGCCCATAATATTAGACATATCAGACTCGTGTAAAAACGTTAGGATGTATTGCTCAAGTGCTATAGTAACTCAAAGCACTGTGAGAAATGGCCGGCACTTTGTTTTAACGTTTTGGGCCAGTTAAGATATACTTCTCAAATACTATCAGTGTACCAAATCGGTGCCACAAAGCTGCTTTATTTACTGAGACATGACCGATGCATTGTTTTAACATTTGAGACCGTGAGGCCCATATATGGGCTCATGTTAAGGTGTAATGCTGAGATGCTATGTACAGGATGTCCAAGAAAAAATTACCGGGCGAATGAATCGATTGACAAATGCGCCAAAACGGCTACATCAGTAAAACTCTTTAGGTCACAAATTAAAACAAACCTTATGTAAATGTACACTTAATACATCTTAGTTTGGGTTACTTCTTAATTTTTTTTAATCGCTTAAAATTAACTGATCTCTTAGCATTTATACTATCAGAAAATGTCAGCTTTCTTGTGCGATATCCATAAGTATATGTTATGAAATCTTAATTTGTCTTACACTTATATTCTGCATGTTCTTTATTCATCATTTTGTTTTCTGCTTAGTTCTACATGAATGTATGTAAGATGGTGGGAGTGTTTGTATGTATGTGATTGTATTTTAATAGATAAATTAGGAAACGTAGGCTAAGGTTAAGGGGTGTTTGTTTAGGCTTTTTTGGCCTTCTAAGCATCCCCTCATTCAAATGTGTATGTTTTACTGTTATTGTATTGTTGTATTTTTGAATGAAATAAAGATTGATTGATTGATTGATTGATTGATTTGATTGATTTGGACGTAAGTCGAGAAATAGACATTAGAATCCAAAAATCTAAAAATCAGCGCATAGCCCATTGTATTCTGCATCTTATACGCTAATTTTACTGGAATCAGTTGACTGATTGCGAGGAAATGAGCGATTACATAACACATGCGTCAATTCACTTCATTCCAAGTTTGAAAGAAAGATCATTCAACACAATGCGCACTAGTGGTTAACATTGTCAATGGGCTTCATATTTTGTTCGGCGAAATCCTTTTCGTTCTTTTTAAACCATATGTTTTTTAAAATTTGAAAACCTACACGAAATTGTAAATAAAAGCTTGCATGTAAGATGATGCTCGGTACTTGTAAATATCATTTTCGTTAATGCTGATATAAATGTTGCATAAAGAAGTATTGAATAAGAATTCCAGCTGACTTAAAACATTTCTCACACACATTAATTTTTTGGAAAATTTCCAACAAATTGTAATGCAAAGTTTAAATCTTTTTAAACTTCAACATTAATGTTGCATGGTAACAAAATCACATGTAAAGGTGTAAGCACTTGATTATTGTCGTTCTTGGCTCAAATGTTTTCTTGGACAAACTGTTATTGATCTTCAGTGAAAGCATGAATAACATAATACCGTCGGATTATAAAATAGATAATGTGGACTAAATTTAATGAGATACACATACTTTAGGAAGAGGTGAGCGAGTATGAAAAAAACCGATCAAACTTGGAATGAACTGCATTGATGCGCGCATTATGTAATCGTTAATTTCTTTGCAACCTTTCAACTGAATCAAATAAAATGTTCGTATGTAATGCACACTTAAATAGGCTATGCGCTACATTTTAAATTGTTTGATTTTTTGTTGTTGTCTATTTCTCGACTTACATGTACGTTCAACTATATTCATTCGGTATTTTTATATGGGACACCCTGTATACCAACTTAGAGTAATGTAGGTGTTTTTATTTTAATGAGAAATGACCGAGTGTTTGGACCAGGTGAAATGAAAGGGTTCTTGTTTTTGTTAATATTTTTTATTTATTTATTTATTTATTTATTTTTAATTAATTAATTAATTAATTAATTAATTAATTAATTAATTAATTAATTAATTAATTTATTTATTTATTTATTTATTTATTTGTGTTTTTATTGCCTTTTTTATTTACATATTTTATTAATACATGAAAACACACCCCAACACACCCCACGTACCTACATACCCCCTCCACCCCCACACATACACACAAACACAGGCTGAAAAAAAGAAGCCAGAGAAGATTAATTATTGAAAGGGCTATTTTTGATCAACTTATATTATTTCGACTCTAATAATTTGATTTCTCATTACCAATCTGGTTTCGCCCTTCACATTCTACTTCAACTTCGCTTGCCTTAATAACTGATTTTAAACCATGCCATTTTGATCAAAAATTGCAGTGTTATGGAGTCAGCAAATACAGTATTGATTGGTTCAGCGGTTACCTTTCAAACAGAACCCAAGCTTCATATGTTACTGTTTCTCTGTCTGATGTTGATCTTATTGGTTGCGGACCTTGGACCTGACCTTTTTTAAAAGAATTAAAATTCTTTTCATTAATGATTTACCAAATTGTCTTAAATCAGCATGTATGCTGCTGATACGGTACTGAAAAAAAAAACTAGCTGATACTGTACATAACCTTTCTTCAATTTGTGGCTTCAATCTTACATCACTTTTATTCAATAAAAGGAAAATAAAAATATACAGATCTAAATCCGTGCCCCATGTTGATGGTGGCACGCAAGACATAAGTATAAACACACACAAATACAAGACATGTTATACATAAAGGCATATAATATAAAACTACAATCAGATAAGTAAAAAGAGCAACCTAAAAACAGACCAGACACTCAGATTAAAAATATAAAAATATAAGATTTTTAAAAACGGTGGACAAACCCAGGAAGGCTCTTGTTTTGAATGAAATATACTGTAAGATGAAACAATTGCCAGTTTTGCGGAATGATGCGCACGGGAGCAGTAATTTTTTCACTGAAACATTTTGGGCAAACTCTGTGAGTTTAGTAATCTGAGATATTAAATTTGCCACTTAATGTAAAGCTTAGGATGTAAACTAACAATTATCAGTATCTATTTGAAAAAGATCTTGGGCATCGTCTCTTTATGCCAAATTTTCTGACACTAGGTCACGTTGCGGAATGATGCAAGGAGCGATGCGGAATAATGTTGTGTGTAAAATCCCATAGAAAATGAAAAGCAGTCCATATTTGAAAATAAAAATAAATATATCAATATATTTGAGTAAATTGTGTTTTATACACTTAGCTCATTATGTTAGCTGACAAATATCAATATTTATCCAAAAATATTTAGCACCGATTTTTTTTTATCCGATAACTTGTGTTACAAGGTCACATTCCGAAATTAATTTATGTCAACATTCTGCAATTCTAAAATTCTTGGAAGTGAAATTTAGTACTGGATGTTAGCCACAGAATGTAACATAACAACTATCACCATGTATTAAAAAATAATCATCAACATTTCTATTTCATCGTAAATTTAAAAACAAATCCTTGCAATCCATGAATACTTATAGCGTTGCGGAATGATGCAAGGGGTTTTGCGGGGGAGATGTCACTTACAATGGTTCAGGCATTTCTGAAACATCAGTTACTGTAAAGATAGTTCTGTGCAATGCATTTTAGACCTTTAACCGAAAATTGTGTATAATATTTGTCAAACTGGTACATTTTGAAATAATGCATTATTCCGCAACGTTGCGGAATGATGTAACTTTAATTGGTCGTTACCACCGCAAATTAGACTTTTTGAAAATTATTTTTGTTTCATTGGATAGGGATGAATAATTTGCTTTGCATTCTAGTTTCAATGAAAATCAACCTTATTTTAAAATTGCAGTGCTAATAAATGATACTTTTGCGTTGCGGAATGATGCTTTTAATCGTAAAATTGGTACTTAAACAATGCTGACGAAGACACACGTTTTAAAATATACAAGTTTCTGGTGCTTATATTTTGAGTTACTTATAAACTTCATATTCACATGCATAATTTGTTTCCAACATTTTACAGTACAGAGCAGCTTCTGTGTTTTTAGTTTTGCTGCTTTTACCAGTCAAGAATATATGTTTTTGTAACAATGAACACTATTTCCTCAGAAGAAAAATGTACGTTTTCTGAAAATATAGCCTTTTACCTACAATATGAGACCAAAATCACACACTTGACATGTATTCGCAATGGGAAAGAAGCGTATCTTTTTACATTAACATGTGGTGTGCTTAGCCTGAGTCGCTCGGATTAGCTCGAACAAAATCGCCATGCGTGGCTGTTGAAGAATTAGTGGACTCGCCCTACTATCATGGTAATTTTGGACAAGAAGATATATGGATGATGACACTGTGCGTCCCTGAACTATACTCACACGTGACTCATCACTTCAAGAGTATTTGATATAAGAGACATCCGTGAATTACGAGTGCCCCCCGAACTGATCATGATCTATATATAAATAGACGAGAGATTTATGGTCTGTATGTTAGGGGCTGTACACTAATTATGAGCTCTGGAGGAGGGTAAACTTGCAGGGATGGTAAAGATTATTCGGCCGGCCAAGGGGGGAGAAGGGGGAAGCAAATTTTTGACACACATTTATGTGGTACCTTTGAAATAACACGCCCTAAAAAGGCTTACAAAAACAGTAGAGAAACATGCGAGTTTTCCTGGTCGCTACGCTCGCCAGGAGGACGCTCGTATCATTCATCTCAAACATTTAAATTTTGCAAATTGTGAACTCAAAAATTAAGCATGTGCAATGAGGGTGTGCAAAAGGTTTTGGCAGAGAGGGGATCAAGCAAATTTTGGCAGACCTATGTGGAGGTTGCAAGCGATTTTGGCGCGTCATTTATACATCCCCAGCTTATAATTTTCGCAGAACCCCCCTTATTGTTATGTAGCAGGGTCGATTACAATCTCAGTTTTGAAATTGGTGTTACGTTACGTGTAACATGATACATGTCCTGTGTATCTAATGGCATTATCTTAATTAATCTTACTTTGTAATATGCACTGCTCAGCTTTATATGAAATTGTTATATCAATTTTTCGTTTTTCTTCCCATTCTGGGTCAAGGGGCAAAAATGGTTGATAGTATCCTCCGTTGTAATATTATCCTGAAAAGTGAGATAGTATCATTAAATGTACATAATGCCCCAATTTGAGTATGGCAGTGTCGTCTGGGGGTAATTTCTCTCTTGAACCTTAAACAAAACTTCAAGTTTTACATAATCGATTGGCAAGTATATCAGCTGATATATGAAAACCTATAACTGATTTGATGGACTCACAGCAATGGATAGGTGGATCAATCAATTTCTTCGTCTTGGTTTCAAGTGCTTGAAAAATATAAGTCCATCGTACGTTTCACAATTTGAATTTGTTCATAATAATCATAAACATACAACCAAAATTATACTTCAAATTCACTTGTTAATCCAAAACTAGAAAAACAAACAAACAAACAAACAAAAACAACAAACAACAACAAAGCAAAACAAAACAAAACAAAACAAAACAAAACAAAACAAAACAAAACAAAACAAAACAAAACAAAAACAAAACAAAACCAAAAACACAGAACACAAAAAACATCAAATTCAGGCCAGCATTATTCATTCCTGGAACAGTTTCACCTGGAAAAGAATTAGAAAACATGTCTTGGAGTCAATTTAGAACACATACGATGATTTTTGCCCAGGCCTAATTCCAATATTTATCATTAATGATTTATATATTTTTATAACATTTTTACAATGCTGACTATTTGATTTTTTATTTATATGTTTGATATGTTTTGTTTGTATTGACCCAGGCCAAAATCACCTGCTACCGAGTTTACTCAACAGCAAACACGCCAACACACTGTTTATTGTATAGAACAACTTAATTATTTATTAATTAGTGCAGTATGTCTGTCAATCAAATAATAATGCAAATACCATACAAGAAGTATACAATTACTAAAAATATTTACTTTTGCTAAAGTAATAATATTATTTTTTTGAAGTACTTGCAAAATACAAAGTAACAAAATAACAGTACATTTATACACACTTTACATTTCTTACACATGACAAAAGCAAGTAACTTATCTAATCCTAGAGATCTTGATTGGCTGACTTCTCTCTGGTGAGATTCCTTTGACCGGCGGTCTCAGTTCTTGATCCAAGATCCGGCAATATCCAAGATACTGTCTACCCAAGGGAAAACCCTGGTCTACCACAGTCTCAGTTCAAGTCCTGAAAACTATGTTTGCACTATCCTATCTGATAGATGCTAGTGCTTTCTAAATGGTCTTCGTTGTTGACCATAAGCCTTCTGCTCCACTTGACAGTCAGATAATTCATTCATTCATTCATTCATTCATTCATTCATTCATTCATTCATTCATTCATTCATTCATTCATTCATTCAACCATTCATTCATTCATTCATTCATTCATTCATTCATTCATTCATTCATTTATTATCTTACAGATATAATCTTTAATGAACATTAAGAAAATATACATATACATTTTTTAAGAATTCAAAGTCAAATTAACAAGTTTTCAAAATAATACCACCAAAACATGAAACCTAGATTGAGATGGATTGCATTTAAAAATAATGTTGGTCATAAAGTAACCTCTTTGAAATTGCGAAATATTTCACGCTTGTTTAGTCAAATCATGAAGAGCATTCCAGTACATGTATATTGGGCTTTTATAAGATAACGACCGTTTTTTTGAACACTGTGCTGGGTTTTGGGATGAGAACGTTTTTGTGACCCCTTAGGTTGTATCCAGAATCTCTTGTCAGATAGGAAGGCATGTGGTTATTCATTATTTTATACATAGTACTTGCAAGGTGATAATCATGCCTTTCTTTTAAATGTTGCCACTTCATAGTGCTTAATGCTGCCTTCGCAGATTCATATTAACTAACACCAGAGATTCTAGCAGGTCTGTTTTGAAGTTTTTGGACCTTATGAAAAGAAGATTGGTTGCATGTACCCCAAATAACATTGGAGTAATCAAAGTGAAGTTCAACGATGCTCTCATATAGCACATCCAGTGTCTTGGATGGAATAAGTTACATTGCTATAGTAAGATGACATATTTATGTCAATTATGACACCAATATGTTTACATTTTTAACACGAGTAAGCTTGGTTCCATTAACACATGTCATTTACATCTTTACAGACAGTATACATTTATTTTATTTTTATTTTATTTAATGACATCTTTAACGAGGGTAAACCCTGATCAGTGCAAGCACTGCTTTCCACAGGTGCAAGCACTGCTTTCCACAGGGGCCCTCGATACCAGGCAGTGTCATCTGCATACATACTTTCTTCAGTTCTACCAGATACTAAATTCGGGAGATCATTGATGTGTTTAGTGAACAATAATGGTCCGAGAATTGACCCTTGTGGAATTCCACAGACAAAGTCTGCTTGTTTTGATGTAATACCATTACCAGATACATTATATGACCTATTTGAGATGTAATCTTGTAACCACGCCATACATTCAACATCGAGATCATACAAATTCAATTTATCAATTAAAGTTTCATGGTTCATAGTATCGAAGGCCTTTTAAGGTCAACATAACAAGCCCTTTAACGTTTCCCATCGAGCCAGTCATCGGTGACATTAAAAGAAGTCTCAGTACTGCACAACGTCATCATCCCTATATCTTCGTGTCAAAAATTGCCGTGATAGTACGGCGAATCCTCTCGTTTTTCAACACATTATTACGATTTGCGCATGCTCTAGTATCCCATATGGTGTTGCTATTACAAGGAAATTCGATTTGTTTTGAGGTAAAACCAAGGTTTTGTTTTAAATACACTAACTTGAAATTAAATACACTAATCAGCGGCCATCACTGTTTGCTCTGGATACATTTTTACTGCATTTTTGAGGTAAAGATTTTTAAATCGAAAGTTAAAATTGTGATATATTTAATTTTGAGAATTACAATTATATAAAGGAACATATTTATGACCCAGGTGCTTGTATAATAGAAAATTCGATCACACGTGTATATCACAATGCATATGTAAACTTTCTTTATCTGTGTCAACAATAGAATATTGATCACCAACGGAGTATGGAGCTTTATGAAAAAAAAAACATTTATAATATAGCGTGTTGACACTGTGTATAAATCCCGAATGACAGCTGTACAGTTTTCCTTTAATCATATTAATACGATCATAAAGATGTTCAAATACTACACGTTCACAAATTTTGAAAGTACTGGATGATAGCAATTGTTACCAGGATCGGTTTTTTTCACCTATAACTTTGTAAATATTGGGTCTAATGTGAGCAGTTGAGGTATACAATACACACAACCAAATATTACGCAAGTACACAAGTACAGTAGATCAAAACTGATGCTTTATCGTTTCCCAGCATAATATAAGTAAATTAGGTAATAGGGGTACGCATCCGGCACAAGAACAAATAAACATAATGGGGAACGATTGCTCGCTACAAGGTAGACTATGCCATAGTCGATTTTTGATAAATAAAAGCATGTTATTAATCATGATGAAAGCATTCAGTCGAACTCGAAATTATACTGATATTTATTACATCAAAATACTAGTATAAATTGTTATGAAAAAGTTTATATAATTATATTATTGACAGTAAAAGTAAAGTGTACGTAGGCTTATATTATTGAATGCAACATATCATAATGTCATAATTATATTGGGACTTCAATACTGAACAATTCTGATTTTAGAATCTACCAGTATTAATCGCGAAAGTCCAGAGTTAAAAATCACTTGGGAAGCTAACAAACAGAGGGAGTACGGTGACTGAAAAGATCAGTTGTGAAAATCTATCAATTGTGCACACATTAATTGAATCAGAGTTTTAAGCTTAAATACAATATCCAGAGTATGCAATAATGGGCAAATGGACTACAGAGTAGTCTAGCTACAAGGGGAAACTGAAGAGAATATAATTAATAAGAAAGAAAGAACAGTTTTTTAATTGTAACACTTTGGGTTTGGTAAGCTGTCACTAGTGTTGAAAGGGCGCTGTTATGCAAAATGGCCGCAAAATATGCATTAAATAATAAAGTATTACGTAAACTAGTAATATAGAAGGTAAATTGGACAAACATTTGACCAATGCCCCATTCTTTGTTATTCAAATCCATCCGCCTTTGTTGTTCGAGCCCTTGTTCATCGTGACTTCAATCCATTGGTGTTGCAGTATAAACTGGGCCCGATACGCGATCTTTATTAAAGTGAAAGCCCCACTTTTGGTTCAAGTTCCTCTGGGAATTAGTCAAGGTTACATTTTATTCATGTAAATTCTGTTCTGTCTGTCATCAAAGTAACAGGTGTATTGTCAGTTCTTCTGTGGAGAACTAGCCAGGCGGGTCTTCCTGTTTAAGGTTACTCAAAATTGACCAGAATACAGTCATTTAATGCATGTAATTTTGAAGCTTGTAATGTCAGGCCAGCCATCAGACGTAATGACTGTAGATAGGAGTCCCAGTTTTAAATTCTGAGAGCATTATAGATCACAAGCAGGATTTTTACCATTTCCAGATAGATCCCCAGAACGTCACAATTTCAGAGTGTGTGGCATTGATCGCTTCAAATGCAGTGTGGATAAACGCCTTTTTGACGGCCCGGTTTGACGGACTCTCCTATATATTTGCATATCGACATTTATTGGTTTAAATATGTATTTGAAACCGGGCAAACAAGTTAAGAGGCGCGTGTCCTTGTACTTATATCGCATCTCGCATCTCTTATTATACTGTCTCTCTAGACACCACGTCAGCAGTGAGATAAATCTAGTGAGATGTCAACATGAATATTAATGATGACATTTTAAATGAGTCACAAAGAACAGATGACAAGGATGCTGTGACATGTTTATTTACTCTAGAACTACGATGGGGGTGGGGGTGGGGGTGTACCAACCCCTCGTAAGCGTTTACGGTGGTGGGGGTGGTGGGTGTGAGGCCAACCATTGGTTTCTACAGTAAAATCAATGATTTTCATTTAGCTCTTGTAAAAAGAGCTACTGACCTTTTGCTTGTTAGTTAGGTTGAAATAGTCATTTCGTTTTGTACATAGCCAGAATTTCCCAAATTTGCACCGGCGCCCACACATTATGACGTCATAGCGACATTATGTGGGAAATGTTTGTATATACTTTAGTGTCACTGGATAGCGAGACCCATAGCTATGTATGTACATTCGTACCAAATATAATGGTATATGATGTTTATAATTGAAAAGGGGGGAGGGGGTGCAACACCCCGTTAGTAGTCCGTGTTACAAAATATGGCTCAGTAGTTCTATGGTTAAGGGCTAATGTGATACAGATGGATGAATAAATTGACATTAAGTACGATTCACATTAAATATTAAAGATAAATGTTGGAGTGTTCATCTTGTGATGATATTTGACCACGTAGTTCACGTACTACGCCCATCAAACCATACTCGATCAGATGCAAGTCATGATAAAAATTTTCTCTTATACCAACCACATAAATTTCCCATCAGTAATGTGCTGATACGGATGGTAAGAACCACCAAACGTGAGATCCTTGCACGTTTGTTAGTGTCATTAAAGTTTAAACATAGCTTGCTAGTGGTTAAGCTAAAAACTACCCATAAAGCCAAAATTGCATGGCTAATAAGTTTTTAAAAGCATGCAAATGATATACGGCGTGTCGCATATAATTATTTGCAGCCTCAATCGTTTGCATTAAGGTAATGAAGTGATGCACATGATGGAATAATGTTGATAGGCGACCGTCTGGGTCGGCACGTAGAACAGGGGTTTCTTTCATCGCCTTATTGCAATTAAATTATGTTTATTAGTACTAGTTTATAAAAAAGAAAATGTTTGAAAACGGTTTTGCAAAGTTAGTTTTTGATAAAATAAACACCCATTTTGATGAGGAAAAATTAAATTTAATAATGACATGTATTCGTCAGACCTATATTTTTTTACAAACGTAATCGAGTCTTTTTAAATTTTCCCTAAACGAAATTAGTTTTATTCATAGGACGTCATCAATCTTTTGGCTTGTTCCCTTAAACTGCAGAATCAGAAGTAATTACATCTGCCGCCATTGAATGTAAACCAAAGTCTGGAGCAGATATGAATAAATGTTTTATAAATATCGACGACGATGCTTATACATGAGGAAACAAATGCAAATATTTGGATACTGAGTCTGCTCATACGTCAATGGTTTATAGGAGAAAAACTCATACTGATCAGTATTTGAACTTCAGTTCAAGGGCCGGATTTGCCATTGGGCTAGATGGGCCTGGGCCCAGGACCGCCAAAATTGCTACATGCGTCTTTCTTTTTACCCCGGAAAACACCATGGACAAAATAAGGTAAAATTGCTCAATTTTGCGTGCTTCGCGTGCATTGGCACTTAACATTCACATTCATTTTTGACTAAAGCAGAAATTTTTTTTACACGCTTCAAAAAAGTAAAAACGGAACAAAATATGCTCATTTCCCTCTTTATTTTAATGATCTTATACGTAAACAAAATCATGTTACCAATCTCGAAAGCCAAATACCCGCACTCCACTTGTTCTCACCTGCCACCCCAGTTATCTCAAACAGCATCCATCATCCATACACACCCCTACACTTCACAAATTTCCGCGCCTCCGTGAAGCTTTCCCTGACCCTCCCATTCTGGCTTTCAGCCGCAGTTTAAGAGACCTGCTGATCAATGCTGCACATCGACATCGCCTGGTTAATAATAATTACTTCGTACAGCCGAGCGGGGGGGGCACTCAACTTTGGAGGTGACACGTATGTAGGGCTGTTAAGACCCCCTTTTCAACGTCGCTGTCACCCAAAGACCCCATATTTTTTATACGAATACATGCTCTGTCACCCGAAGACCCCCTATTTTTCCATTTTATCTGTCACCCAAAGACCCTTACAAGTTCAATTTTAATAACAACTTTCATTTATCACTGATTTTGTTACTTATTTTGAAAGAACAAAGAAATTTGAAGCCATTTAGAACTAGAAATTCGAATTTCGAGGTTTCTGTGGCGCTATTTCGGCTCTCACCCAATTTAAAAAAAGGTCATGTTCTCACCCAACCCCATATTTTTTAAATTTTGCTCTCACCGAATGACAAAAATCATACTCTCACCCAATGACCCCATATTTTTTACATATTGCTCTCACCGAATGCCCCTTAGTGCGAAAGTCCCAGCCCTACACCTATATCCATTTCATATTGAAGTGCCCCCGGGCAGCCGAGACACTAAAATCAATACCCCCGATCGATACACGTGAATGTGTAGCGCAGCGTAGGCCACTTGTGGAGGCAGTCTAAAAGCAGATGACCTCATGGCGCATACCATGCTCACTCACACACAGAAAGGTCAGTCACCGGGCTATTGTCAGTAGCCTTAGTCGGATGTTCCTCGGTCTATTATGCATCGCAAAGCTATTAAACAGGTCGGAACAAAATGACCATGCGTGGCTGTGGAATCAACCTACCATGCACAGTGTCATCGCCCCGATATCTTCATGGCAGAAATCGCCATGGTAGGTTGAATCCACAGCCACGCATGGCCATTTTGTTCCGACCTTTGAGACGCATAATGAGCAGAGGGACATCCGACTAAGGCTACTGACAATAGCTTGGTAATTAACTTCTCTGTGTGTAAAGTGAGGCCGAATTGGTCAAGATGGGATTCCGCGCTTGTTGATTGAAAGACAGCTTAGGCTAATAGAAATTGGCACTCCATTCGTGGTCGATAATAGTAAAGTATAAAACATGTAGGCCTATGTCCGGCACTTAGGCAGGGTGATTCTTTGTTGGATTATTTGATCCTATTTGTGACCCCTTTTCATAATTTTATCATTGCTTTAATTTTCTCACAAGTCTGAAACATCGAGTCGTACCGTCAATGCGAACTTGGATGTAAGCTTAAGCTTTGGTTTACTAGTCTCGGGTACATTGACGCAAATTCAAGTAGAAAACTTAAAGTATGCCGACTATATATTTCCTTAAATTTGCCTCTGTATTTTGCAAACTAAAACAAGAATACTTTAATAAATACGAATATGAGAGTAGGCATTATATGTGAATTAATTTAGATGCCAACTTAACAAACTGATATCGTAAAAGCCTCACCGGCGCTTGCAAAAGTTATAAATGAACGCGCTGTACATCAATGGTTTATACTCGTCACATGTGTAGGCCTATTGCCATGGTCGGGTCACGTACATGTAGGCCTATTCATGCTATTTGCAATGCTTGTCGTGGGTCCACCTCACAGACCTGGCTAAAAATCCTGGGCGTTTGCGGGCCGAATGTGTCAACCCAAAATTTACGGTCGACCTGGGAGAAACCGATTGACGATAACTTAGGTGGTCTATCGTGTGCGATACGCTATTTTAGGTCGACCTGGGAGTTTTTCTCCCAGCTTGACCCAAAACGCTAAAGTGAGCTTGTATACGCCATGTGGGGTGTGCTCACACTGGGCTGTGTGTGACCTCTGTGTGTAATATACGCCATGTGAGTGAGCGCTCACATCAGAAAATCAGAATATTTCTGTCAGTTTTTGAGTCAAGACGCAAGGTTCTTTCTCAAGACGCTAGCTAACGACGATAATATCCGTTGAACATATATGTTCAAGTGCAAGGACCCAAATCTGGTTTCTTTATACGAAATCATTTACGGGAGATATTCATCATTTTCTACCCCGGTATCCAAAGATTTATCGTCTGAATGTCAATCGTGCATAGCACATTTACGTGTATCGATCCCGGGTATTCATTTCATTGTCTCTGGCTGTATAATGTAATTATTAACCGGGCGATGTCGGTGTGCCATGGCGATTTCTGCCATGAAGATATCGGAGCGATGACACTGTGTGCTGCTCTGCCTCATGAGGGGGAAGACGATGAGTCAGAATGCGGGTGTTCTACTTGTCCTTCTAAAAATGCATTGTTTGCAAACTCAATGTTGCGGGCAAGAAATTCACCAGCACCACCAGTCCACCACTCACGAATCCTACTCCATCTCATCCAAACTTCAAGATGTCATGGTTGATAATTTATATCTAATCACTTAAAACCAGTGCAATAAACAATATGTTGGCAACATCACCAGATCACTTTACATACGGTTTTTAAACTGCATTAAAATAACACACGCTGTCTGAGGCCAAAATGTACAACACTAAGGCCAAAAAAAAAACAGGTTTGTTTCCCATAGCGCGCATTTTGTTTTGACGGCTATTTTGCGCATTTAGAATTTTTTTTCACTTTTGACAAAAAAAAAACCCGGAAAAATCGCAAAAAATAATATATTCATTACTGGAGTAATACAAATTCATGAAAACCTTGGTTGCTGTTATTGAAACGCTCAATGCTTTGTGTAAATCCTTAATTGCCAAGTCCTATTGGAGTTGAAATTCATAGATCCTGTGTAGAAAAACATTGTGTTAGTTTCCCATGAAGCTAAATCATTGTGACTTTTTGTGCGAGTGTCGGAGAGACCTACTGTCAATTCCCATTCCAATTTGCAGCAAAAAGGGTATTTGTTTTTCATTTCAGGACATGTATTAAAAAACACCCAGCATTTCGCATTTGACTTTTAAACCTGCTGCAGGAAACAAACATGTTTATTTTGGCCTAATAGAGGCAAATTATTTGGTAGAGCGGTGGGTGACGGTCCCATTGAACACATGCTTTATCATGACACAAAACTTGCGCCTAATGATTGAGGTCTGAACTCATATCCATAAACTATTTTAATTATTAACATTGTATAATTCACTTGTTTGTAGTGTGCACGCAATCAATTAGCTAGAAACAATTTTCACCAAACTATTTTGTACAAGCAACCTAGATTCAATAGATTCAGCCATTTATGCAATCAATCAACAGTAATCCGAAAACAATGTCAATTTCTAAAGAAGAAGCTCGCTGCTGGTGCTACGCCACTGGACAATCACCTATTTTAAAAAATCCCTCTTCTAAAAAATCCCCTTTGGGTTCCGAATATAATTCATTCATATTAAGGGATCTGGAATGAGCGTTTTGAGCTTTTCGACCGTATTTTTGTGGGACATGAGAGCACATCAGACATATCGAATTGCATTCTGAATACGAAGAATGTCTTTCTGATATCAAATATTCTTTTTTTTTTTTTTTTTTTAAATTCACGATATAATACAAATTTTATGACAAATTATTAAAATTCGATATTTTTCACATTTTTGATATATAACAGTCCTCGAAGTAAATTTTATAAATCTAATGATATATTCTTGAAGTGTATGTAGCTGGGAGGAAAAGCCGACGATCAATTGAAAATTTTGACATTTCATATTGAAGATATGGATTTTTTAAACAAAAAGACCTAATTTTTTTTTTTTTTTTAGAAAAAAAAATCCATATTTTCAATACGAAAGGTCAAAATTTTCAACAGTGATCGTCGGCTTTTCATCCCAGCTACATACACTTTAAGTACATATCATCAGATTTATAAAGCTTACTTCGAGTACTGTTAAATATCAAAAATATCAATTTTTAATGATTTGCCATAAAATGTGTATTACATTGCGAATTTCAAAAAAGTTTATTATTATCCCTAGACACTGAAATAAAGAAACGCCTTACATCAATTTTTGGACATCTTGTGAGTCATTCAGAAAAAACGCATAATTTATTCATGCAATGCTTTGAGAAAATTCATTGGAATCAGCCAGCTAATATTTATTGATTTATGGTCAACTTTTTCGCTCGCGGTAATTGACCAATGCCCCATTCTTTGTTATTCAAATCCATCCGCCTTTGATGTTCGAGCCCTTGTTCATCGTGACTTCAATCCATTGGTATTGCAGAATAAACTGGGCCCGATACGCGATCTCATCCCCACTTTTGGTTCAAGTTCCTTGGGGAATTAGTCAAGGTTAAATTTTATCCATGTAAATTCTGTTCTGTCTGTCATCAAAGTAACAGGTGTATTGTCAGTTCTTCTGTGGAGAACTAGCCAGGCGGGTCTTCCTGTTTAAGGTTACTCAAAATTGACCGTCATATAATGCATGTAATTTTGAAGCTTGTAATGTCCGGCCAGCCATCAGACGTAATGACTGTAGATAGGAGTCCCAGTTTTGAATTCTGAGAGCATTATAGATCACAAGCAGGATTTTTACCATTTCCAGATAGATCCCCAGAACGTTACCATTTCAGAGTGTGTGGCATTGATCGCTTCAAATGCATTGTGGATAAACTCCTTTTTGACGGCCCGGTTTGACGGACTCTCCTATATATTTTCATATCGACATTTATTTGTTTTTATTGGTTTCAATATGTATTTGAAACCGGGCAAACAAGTTAAGAGGCACGTGTCCTTATACTTATATCGCATCTCGCATCTCTTATAATATAATGTCTCTCTAGACACCACGTCAGCAGTGAGATCAATCTAGTGAGATGTCAACATGAATATTAATGATGACTTTTTAAATGAGTCACAAAGAACAGATGACAAGGATGCTGTGACATGTTCATTTACTCTAGAACTACAATGGGGGTGGGGGAGGGGGTGTGTACTAACCCCTCGTACGCGTTTACGGTGGTGGGGGTGGTGGGTGTGAGGCCAACCATTGGTTTCTACAGTAAAATCAATGATTTTCATTTAGCTCTTGTAAAAAGAGCTACTGACCTTTTGCTTGTTAGTAAGGTTGAAATAGTCATTTCGTTTTGTACATAGCCAGAATTTCCCAAATTTGCACCGGCGCCCACACATTATGACGTCATAGCGACATTATGTGGGAAATGTTTGTATATACTTCAGTGTCACTGGATAGCGAGACCCATAGCTATGTATACATTCGTACCAAATATAATGGTATATGATGTTTATAATTGAAAGGGGGGGAGGGGGTGCAACACCCCGTTAGTAGTCCGTGTTACAAAATATGGCTCAGTAGTTCTATGGTTAAGGGCTAATGTGATATAGATGGATGAATAAATTGACATTAAGTACGATTCACATTAAATATTAAAAATAAATGTTGGAGTGTTCATCTTGTGATGATATTTGACCACGTAGTTCACGTACTACGCCCATCAAACCATACTCGATCAGATGCAAGTCATGATAAAAAAATTTCTCTTATACCAACCACATAAATTTCCCATCAGTAATGTGCTGATACGGATGGTAAGGACCACCAAACGTGAGATCCTTGCACGTTTGTTAGTGTCATTAAAGTTTAAACATAGCTTGCTAGTGGTTAAGCTAAAAACTACCCATAAAGCCAAATTTGCATGGCTAATAAAATTGGAGTTTTTAAAAGCATGCAAATGATGGTAACCGATATACGGCGTGTCGCATATAATTATTTGCAGCCTCAATCGTTTGCATTAATGTAATGAAGTGATGCACATGATGGAATAATGTTGATAGGCGACCGTCTGGGTCGGCACGTAGAACAGGGTTTCGTTCATCGCCTTATTGCAATTAAATTATGTTTATTAGTACTAGTTTATAAAAAAGAAAATGTTTGAAAACGGTTTTGCAAAGTTAGTTTTTGATAAAATAAACACCCATTTTGATGAGGAAAAATTAAATTTAATAATGACATGTATTCGTCAGACCTATATTTTTTTACAAACGTAATCGAGTCTTTTTAAATTTTCCCTAAATGAAACTAGTTTTATTCATAGGATGTCATCAATCTTTTGGCTTGTTTCCTGAAACTGCAGAATCAGCAGTAATTACATCTGCCGCCATTAAATGTAAACCAAAGTCTGGAGCAGATATGAATAAATGTTTTATAAATATCGACGTCGATGCTTATACATGAGGAAACAAATGCAAATATTTGGATACTGAGTCTGCTCATACGTTAATGGTTTATAGGAGAAAAAACTCATACTGATCAGTATTTGAACTTCAGTTCAAGGGCCGGATTTGCCATTGGGCTAGATGGGCCTGGGCCCAGGACCGCCAAAATTGCTACATGCGTCTTTCTTTTTACCCCGGAAAACACCATGGACAAAATAAGGTAAAATTGCTCAATTTTGCGTGCTTCGCGTGCATTGGCACTTAACATTCACATTCATTTTTGGCTAAAGCAGAAATTTTTTTACACGCCTCGCAAAAGTAAAAACGGAACAAAATATGCTCATTTCCCTCTTAATTTTAATGATCTTATACGTAAACAAAATCATGTTACCAATCTCGAAAGCCAAATACCCACACTCCACTTGTTCTCACCTGCCACCCCAGTTATCTCAAACAGCATCCATCATCCATACACACCCCTACACTTCACAAATTTCCGCGCCTCCGTGAAGCTTTCCTGACCCTCCCATTCTGGCTTTCAGCCGCAGTTTAAGAGACCTGCTGATCAATGCTGCACATCGACATCGCCTGGTTAATAATAATTACTTCGTACATCCGAGCCGGGGGGCACTCAACTTTGGAGGTGACGCGTATGTAGGGCTGTTAAGACCCCCTTTTCAACATCGCTGTCACCCAAAGACCCCATATTTTTTATACGCCTACATGCTCTGTCACCCGAAGACCCCCTATTTTTCCATTTTATCTGTCACCCAAAGACCCTTACAAGTTCAATTTTAATAACAACTTTCATTTATCACTGATTTTGTTACTTATTTTGAAAGAACAAAGAAATTTGAAGCCATTTAGAACTAGAAATTCGATTTTCGAGGTTTCTGTGGCGCTATTTCGGCTCTCACCCAATTTAAAAAAGGTCATGTTCTCACCCAACCCCATATTTTTTACATTTTGCTCTCACCGAATGCCAAAAATCATACTCTCACCCAATGACCCCATATTTTTTACATATTGCTCTCACCGAATGCTCCGTAGTGCGAAAGTCCCAGCCCTACACCTATATCCATTTCATATTGAAGTGCCCCCGGGCAGCCGATACACTAAAATCAATACCCCCGATCGATACACGTGAATGTGTAGCGCAGCGTAGGCCACTTGTGGAGGCAGTCTAAAAGCAGATGACCTCATGGCGCATACCATGCTCACTCACACACAGAGAGGTCAGTCACCGGGCTATTGTCAGTAGCCTTAGTCGGATGTTCCTCGGTCCATTATGCATCGCAAAACTATTAAACAGGTCGGAACAAAATGACCATGCGTGGCTGTGGAATCAACCTACCATGCACAGTGTCATCGCCCCGATATCTTCATGGCAGAAATCGCCATGGCAGGTTGAATCCACAGCCACGCATGGCCATTTTGTTCCGACCTTTGAGACGCATAATGAGCAGAGGGACATCCCGACTAAGGCTACTGACAATAGCTTGGTAATTAACTTCTCTGTGTGTAAAGTGAGGCCGAATTGGTCAAGATGGGATTCCGCGCTTGTTGATTGAAAGACAGCTTAGGCTAATATAAATTGGCACTCCATTCGTGGTCGATAATAGTAAAGTATAAAACATGTAGGCCTATGTCCGGCACTTAGGCAGGGTGATTCTTTGTTGGATTATTTGATCCTATTTGTGACCCCTTTTCATAATTTTATCATTGCTTTAATTTTCTCACAAGTCTGAAACATCGAGTCGTACCGTCAATGCGAACTTGGATGTAAGCTTAAGCTTTGGTTTACTAGTCTCGGGTACATTGACGCAAATTCAAGTAGAAAACTTAAAGTATGCCGACTATATATCTCCTTAAATTTGCCGCTGTATTTTGCAAACTAAAACAAGAATACTTTAATAAATACGAATATGAGAGTAGGCATTATATGTGAATTAATTTAGATGCCAACTTAACAAACTGATATCGTAAAAGCCTCACCGGCGCTTGCAAAAGTTATAAATGAACGCGCTGTACATCAATGGTTTATACTCGTCACATGTGTAGGCCTATTGCCATGGTCGGGTCACGTACATGTAGGCATATTCATGCTATTTGCAATGCTTGTCGTGGGTCCACCTCACAGACCTGGCTAAAAATCCTGGGCGTTTGCGGGCCGAATGTGTCAACCCAAAATTCACGGTCGACCTGGGAGAAACCGATTGAAGATAACTTAGGTGGTCTATCGTGTGCGATACGCTATTTTAGGTCGACCTGGGAGTTTTTCTCCCAGCTTGACCCAAAACGCTAAAGTGAGCTTGTATACGCCATGTGGGGTGTGCTCACACTGGGCTGTGTGTGACCTCTGTGTGTAATATACGCCATGTGAGTGAGCGCTCACATCAGAAAATCAGAATATTTCTGTCAGTTTTTGAGTCAAGACGCAAGGTTCTTTCTCAAGACGCTAGCTAACGACGATAATATCCGTTGAACATATATGTTCAAGTGCAAGGAAACAAATCTGGTTTCTTTATACGAAACCATTAACGGGAGATATTCATCATTTTCTACCCCGGTATCCAAAGATTTATCGTCTGAATGTCAATCGTGCATAGCACATTTACGTGTATCGATCCCGGGTATTCATTTCATTGTCTCTGGCTGTATAATGTAATTATTAACCGGGCGATGTCGGTGTGCCATGGCGATTTCTGCCATGAAGATATCGGAGCGATGACACTGTGTGCTGCTCTGCCTCATGAGGGGGAAGACGATGAGTCAGAATGCGGGTGTTCTACTTGTCCTTCTAAAAATGCATTGTTTGCAAATTCAATGTTGAGGGCAAGAAATTCACCAGCACCACCAGTCCACCACTCACGAATCCTACTCCATCACATCCAAACTTCAAGATGTCATGGTTGATAATTTATATCTAATCACTTAAAACCAGTGCAATAAACAATATGTTGGCAACATCACCAGATCACTTTACATACGGTTTTTAAACTGTATTAAAATAACACACGCTGTCTGAGGCCAAAATGTACAACAATAAGGCCAAACAAAACAGGTTTGTTTCCCATAGCGCGCATTTTGTTTTGACGGCTATTTTGCGCATTTAGAATTTTTTTCACTTTTGAAAAAAAAAAAACCCGGAAAAATCGCAAAAATAATATATTCATTACTGGAGTAATACAAATTCATGAAAACCTTGGTTGCTGTTATTGAAACGCTCAATGCTTTGTGTAAATTCTTAATTGCCAAGTCCTATTGGAGTTGAAATTCATAGATCCAGTGTAGAAACACATTGTGTTAGTTTCCCATGAAGCTAAATCATTGTGACTTTTTGTGCGAGTGTCGGAGAGACCTACTGTCAATTCCCATTCCAATTTGCAGCAAAAAGGGTATTTGTTTTTCATTTCAGGACATGTATTAAAAAAACACCCAGCATTTCGCATTTGACTTTTTAAACCTGCTGCAGGAAACAAACATGTTTATTTTGGCCTAATAGAGGCAAATTATTTGGTAGAGCGGTGGGTGACGGTCCCATTGAACACATGCTTTATCATGACACAAAACTTGCGCCTAATGATTGAGGTCTGAACTCATATCCATAAACTATTTTAATTATTAACATTGTATAATTCACTTGTTTGTAGTGTGCACGCAATCAATTAGCTTGAAACAATTTTCACCAAACTATTTTGTACAAGCAACCTAGATTCAATAGATTCAGCCATTTATGCAATCAATCAACAGTAATCCGAAAACAATGTCAATTTCTAAAGAAGAAGCTCGCTGCTGGTGCTACGCCACTGGACAATCACCTATTTTTAAAAATCCCCTCTTCTAAAAAAGCCCCTTTGGGTTCCGAATATAATTCATTCATATTAAGGGATCTGGAATGAGCGTTTTGAGCTTTTCGACCGTATTTTTTGTGGGACATGAGAGCACATCAGACATATCGAATTGCATTCTGAATACGAAGAATGTCTTTCTGATATCAAATAATTTTTTTTTTTTTTTTTGAAATTCACGATATAATACAAATTTTATGACAAATTATTAAAATTCGATATTTTTCACATTTTGATATATAACAGTCCTCGAAGTAAATTTTATAAATCTAATGATATATTCTTGAAGTGTATGTAGCTGGGAGGAAAAGCCGACGATCAATTGAAAATTTTGACATTTCATATTGAAGATATGGATTTTTTTAACAAAAAGACCTAATTTTTTGTGTGTTTTGGGGAAAAAATCCATATTTTCAATACGAAAGGTCAAAATTTTCAACAGTGATCGTCGGCTTTTCATCCCAGCTACATACACTTTAAGTACATATCATCAGATTTATAAAGTTTACTTCGAGTACTGTTAAATATCAAAAATATCAATTTTTAATGATTTGCCATAAAATGTGTATTACATTGCGAATTTCAAAAAGTTTATTATTATCCCTAGACACTGAAATAAAGAAACGCCTTACATCAATTTTTGGACATCTTGTGAGTCATTCAGAAAAAACGCATAATTTATTCATGCAATGCTTTGAGAAAATTCATTGAATCAGCCAGCTAATATTTATTGATTTATGGTCAACTTTTTCGCTCGCGGTAATTGACCAATGCCCCATTCTTTGTTATTCAAATCCATCCGCCTTTGATGTTCGAGCCCTTGTTCATCGTGACTTCAATCCATTGGTATTGCAGAATAAACTGGGCCCGATACGCGATCTCATCCCCACTTTTGGTTCAAGTTCCTCTGGGAATTAGTCAAGGTTACATTTTATCCATGTAAATTCTGTTCTGTCTGTCATCAAAGTAACAGGTGTATTGTCAGTTCTTCTGTGGAGAACTAGCCAGGTGGGTCTTCCTGTTTAAGGTTACTCAAAATTGACCAGAATACCGTCATATAATGCATGTTATTTTGAAGCTTGTAATGTCCGGCCAGCCATCAGACGTAATGACTGTAGATAGGAGTCCCAGTTTTGAATTCTGAGAGCATTATAGATCACAAGCAGGATTTTTACCATTTCCAGATAGATCCCCAGAACGTTATAATTTCAGAGTGTGTGGCATTGATCGCTTCAAATGCATTGTGGATAAACTCCTTTTTGACGGCCCGGTTTGACGGACTCTCCTATATATTTTCATATCGACATTTATTTGTTTTTATTGGTTTCAATATGTATTTGAAACCGGGCAAACAAGTTAAGAGGCGCGTGTCCTTATACTTATATCGCATCTCGCATCTCTTATTATACTGTCTCTCTAGACACCACGTCAGCAGTGAGATAAATCTAGTGAGATGTCAACATGAATATTAATGATGACATTTTAAATGAGTCACAAAGAACAGATGACAAGGATGCTGTGACATGTTCATTTACTCTGGAACTACGATTGGGGTGGGGGTGGGGGTGTACCAACCCCTCGTACGCGTTTACGGTGGTGGGGGTGGTGGGTGTGAGGCCAACCATTGGTTTCTACAGTAAAATCAACGATTTTCATTTAGCTCTTGTAAAAAGAGCTACTGACCTTTTGCTTGTTAGTTAGGTTGAAATAGTCATTTCGTTTTGTACATAGCCAGAATTTCCCAAATTTGCACCGGCGCCCACACATTATGACGTCATAGCGACATTATGTGGGAAATGTTTGTATAATTCAGTGTCACTGGATAGCGAGACCCATAGCTATGTATACATTCGTACCAAATATAATGGTATATGATGTTTATATAATTGAAAATGGGGGGGGGGGGTGCAACACCCCGTTAGTAGTCCGTGTTACAAAATATGGCTCAGTAGTTCTATGGTTAAGGGCTAATG
The DNA here is from genome assembly GCF_039555335.1 of Amphiura filiformis. Taxonomy (NCBI): domain Eukaryota; kingdom Metazoa; phylum Echinodermata; class Ophiuroidea; order Amphilepidida; family Amphiuridae; genus Amphiura; species Amphiura filiformis. The sequence continues at coordinate 237,077 of NW_027305542.1, read as the reverse complement.
TGATATAGATGGATGAATAAATTGACATTAAGTACGATTCACATTAAATATTAAAGATAAATGTTGGAGTGTTCATCTTGTGATGATATTTGACCACGTAGTTCACGTACTACGCCCATCAAACCATACTCGATCAGATGCAAGTCATGATAAAAAAATTTCTCTTATACCAACCACATAAATTTCCCATCAGTAATGTGCTGATACGGATGGTAAGAACCACCAAACGTGAGATCCTTGCACGTTTGTTAGTGTCATTAAAGTTTAAACATAGCTTGCTAGTGGTTAAGCTAAAAACTTCCCATAAAGCCAAAATTGCATGGCTAATAAGTTTTTAAAAGCATGCAGATGATATACGGCGTGTCGCATATGATTATTTGCAGCCTCAATCGTTTGCATTAAAATATTTGATGCTAATTGCGCTCCAGTGAATCTTAACAACTCATCTCTCAGCTGTCTCATGTATGCTGATGATCTAATCATTTTATCTGAAAGTGCAAATGGCCTTCAACATGCCCTTGATAAATTGCACAATTATTGCAGAAAGTGGAAACTGTTAGTTAACATTGACAAATCAAATGTCATGATATTCAATAAAGGTGGTCATGTTTTGAAAGGTTGTAAATTTAATTATGGTAATTGTAACATCAACATAACTAATGAATATTGCTATTTGGGTATCATTTTTGTACCATCTGGTTCATTTACAAAAGCAATGATTAGACTTAAAGACAAAGCAATGAAAGCATATTATAAAATTAGGGATAATTTAATAAGTGACTCCTACAAATGTAGCATGAAATTATTTCAGACCCTCATCCAACCAATCCTTAGCTATGGATGTGAGGTTTGGGCACCATATTTGTTAAACAAACTGAACGACTCAAACTTTCTTACAACATGTGATAAACTTCCAAGTGAATCTATTCACATTAAGGTTTGCAAAATTATACTCGGAGTTCATAAAAATCCACTAACAATGCAGTAAGAGGCGAATTAGGTAGTTTTCCACTGCTCACAACTATGCTTTCTTTATCTGTAAAATACTGGTGGAAGCTTAACGAAAAATGCATGAATGGTAATGATTCTCTTGTAATTCAAGCACTTGTAGATAACAGAAAGTTAGTGTGTACTAATAATTTCACATGGTCGACAGGTATAAAAAATATATTTAGCCTTATCAATAGAATTGATATTTGGGATAAACCAAATACGATCACCGCTTCCAATTTTAATGAAATTATTGTATCTAAACTTCAAATCGTCTATAACAATCTTTGGGTTAATCATATTAATAATTTTAGTCCTAAACTCAGAACATATTGTACATTCAAAAATTCTTTCAGCACAGAAAATTATGTTATTATCGCTAAAAGATCTTCCAGGGCTGCATTCTGTAAATTAAGAATAAGCGCTCATAATCTCATGATCGAAAAGGGGCGTAAAAAAAAAAAAAAAATTAATCCAGAGAATAGAATTTGTACACTTTGTAATTTAAATAAGGTGGAGGATGAATTTCATTTTGTAATGATATGTCCTTTCTATACCATCCTCCTGTATTACTCCAGTAATGAATAATATATTCATTACTGGAGTAATACAAATTCATGAAAACCTTGGTTGCTGTTATTGAAACGCTCAATGCTTTGTGTAAATCCTTAATTGCCAAGTCCTATTGGAGTTGAAATTCATAGATCCTGTGTAGAAAAACATTGTGTTAGTTTCCCATGAAGCTAAATCACATAAATTTCCCATCAGTAATGTACTGATACGGATGGTAAGAATCACCAAACGAGATATCTTTGCACGTTTGTTAGTGTCATTGAAGGTTAAACATAGCTTGCTAGTGGTTAAGCCGAAAACCACTCATAAAGCCAAAATTGCATGGCTAATAAATTAGAGTTTTTAAAAGCATGCAAATGATGGTAACCGATATACGGCGTGTCGCATATAATTATATGCAGCCTCAATCGTTTGCATTAAATCAAGCGATGCGCATCATGGAATAATGTTGATAGGCGACCGGTGAACGGACGCCATAATGCAAATTCTGGGTCGGCACGTAGAACAGGGGTTTCTTTCATCGCCTTATTGCAATTAAATTATGTTTATTAGTACTAGTTTATAAAAAAGAAAATGTTTGAAAACGGTTTTGCAAAGTTAGTTTTTGATAAAATAAACACCCATTTTGATGAGGAAAAATTAAATTTAATAATGACATGTATTCGTCAGACCTATGTTTTTTTACAAACGTAATCGAGTCTTTTTAAATTTTCCCTAAACGAAATTAGTTTTATTCATAGGACGTCATCAATCTTTTGGCTTGTTCCCTTAAACTGCAGAATCAGAAGTAATTACATCTGCCGCCATTGAATGTAAACCAAAGTCTGGAGCAGATATGAATAAATGTTTTATAAATATCGACGACGATGCTTATACATGAGGAAACAAATGCAAATATTTGGATACTGAGTCTGCTCATACGTCAATGGTTTATAGGAGAACAAAACTCATACTGATCAGTATTTGAACTTCAGTTCAAGGGCCGGATTTGCCATTGGGCCAGATGGGCCTGGGCCCAGGACCGCCAAAATTGCTACATGCGTCTTTCTTTTTACCCCGGAAAACACCATGGACAAAATAAGGTAAAATTGCTCAATTTTGCGTGCTTCGCGTGCATTGGCACTTAACATTCACATTCATTTTGGCTAAAGCAGAAATTTTTTACACGCCTCGCAAAAGTAAAAACGGAACAAAATATGCTCATTTCCCTCTTTATTTTAATGATCTTATACGTAAACAAAATCATGTTACCAATCTCGAAAGCCAAATAGCCACACTCCACTTGTTCTCACCTGCCACCCCAGTTATCTCAAACAGCATCCATCATCCATACACACCCCTACACTTCACAAATTTCCGCGCCTCCGTGAAGCTTTCCCTGACCCTCCCATTCTGGCTTTCAGCCGCAGTTTAAGAGACCTGCTGATCAATGCTGCACATCGACATCGCCTGGTTAATAATAATTACTTCGTACAGCCGAGCGGGGGGGCACTCCAACTTTGGAGGTGACGCGTATGTAGGGCTGTTAAGACCCCCTTTTCAACATCGCTGTCACCCAAAGACCCCATATTTTTTATACGAATACATGCTCTGTCACCCGAAGACCCCCTATTTTTCCATTTTATCTGTCACCCAAAGACCCTTACAAGTTCAATTTTAATAACAACTTTCATTTATCACTGATTTTGATACTTATTTTGAAAGAACAAAGAAATTTGAAGCCATTTAGAACTAGAAATTCGATTTTCGAGGTTTCTGTGGCGCTATTTCGGCTCTCACCCAATTTAAAAAAAGGTCATGTTCTCACCCAACCCCATATTTTTTACATTTTGATCTCACCGAATGCCAAAAATCATACTCTCACCCAATGACCCCATATTTTTTACATATTGCTCTCACCGAATGCCCCTTAGTGCGAAAGTCCCAGCCCTACACCTATATCCATTTCATATTGAAGTGCCCCCGGGCAGCCGAGACACTAAAATCAATACCCCCGATCGATACACGTGAATGTGTAGCGCAGCGTAGGCCACTTGTGGAGGCAGGCTAAAAGCAGATGACCTCATGGCGCATACCATGCTCACTCACACACAGAGAGGTCAGTCACCGGGCTATTGTCAGTAGCCTTAGTCGGATGTTCCTCGGTCCATTATGCATCGCAAAACTATTAAACAGGTCGGAACAAAATGACCATGCGTGGCTGTGGAATCAACCTACCATGCACAGTGTCATCGCCCCGATATCTTCATGGCAGAAATCGCCATGGTAGGTTGAATCCACAGCCACGCATGGCCATTTTGTTCCGACCTTTGAGACGCATAATGAGCAGAGGGACATCCGACTAAGGCTACTGACAATAGCTTGGTAATTAACTCTCTGTGTGTAAAGTGAGGCCGAATTGGTCAAGATGGGATTCCGCGCTTGTTGATTGAAAGACAGCTTAGGCTAATAGAAATTGGCACTCCATTCGTGGTCGATGATAGTAAAGTATAAAACATGTAGGCCTATGTCCGGCACTTAGGCAGGGTGATTCTTTGTTGGATTATTTGATCCTATTTGTGACCCCTTTTCATAATTTTATCATTGCTTTAATTTTCTCACAAGTCTGAAACATCGAGTCGTACCGTCAATGCGAACTTGGATGTAAGCTTAAGCTTTGGTTTACTATAGTCTCGGGTACATTGACGCAAATTCAAGTAGAAAACTTAAAGTATGCCGACTATATATCTCCTTAAATTTGCCTCTGTATTTTGCAAACTAAAACAAGAATACTTTAATAAATACGAATATGAGAGTAGGCATTATATGTGAATTAATTTAGATGCCAACTTAACAAACTGATATCGTAAAAGCCTCACCGGCGCTTGCAAAAGTTATAAATGAACGCGCTGTACATCAATGGTTTATACTCGTCACATGTGTAGGCCTATTGCCATGGTCGGGTCACGTACATGTAGGCCTATTCATGCTATTTGCAATGCTTGTCGTGGGTCCACCTCACAGACCTGGCTAAAAATCCTGGGCGTTTGCGGGCCGAATGTGTCAACCCAAAATTTACGGTCGACCTGGGAGAAACCGATTGACGATAACTTAGGTGGTCTATCGTGTGCGATACGCTATTTTAGGTCGACCTGGGAGTTTTTTCTCCCAGCTTGACCCAAAACGCTAAAGTGAGCTTGTATACGCCATGTGGGGTGTGCTCACACTGGGCTGTGTGTGACCTCTGTGTGTAATATACGCCATGTGAGTGAGCGCTCACATCAGAAAATCAGAATATTTCTGTCAGTTTTTGAGTCAAGACGCAAGGTTCTTTCTCAAGACGCTAGCTAACGACGATAATATCCGTTGAACATATATGTTCAAGTGCAAGGAACCAAATCTGGTTTCTTTATACGAAATCATTTACGGGAGATATTCATCATTTTCTACCCCGGTATCCAAAGATTTATCGTCTGAATGTCAATCGTGCATAGCACATTTACGTGTATCGATCCCGGGTATTCATTTCATTGTCTCTGGCTGTATAATGTAATTATTAACCGGGCGATGTCGGTGTGCCATGGCGATTTCTGCCATGAAGATATCGGAGCGATGACACTGTGTGCTGCTCTGCCTCATGAGGGGGAAGACGATGAGTCAGAATGCGGGTGTTCTACTTGTCCTTCTAAAAATGCATTGTTTGCAAATTCAATGTTGAGGGCAAGAAATTCACCAGCACAACCAGTCCACCACTCACGAATCCTACTCCATCACATCCAAACTTCAAGATGTCATGGTTGATAATTTATATCTAATCACTTAAAACCAGTGCAATAAACAATATGTTGGCAACATCACCAGATCACTTTACATACGGTTTTTAAACTGTATTAAAATAACACACGCTGTCTGAGGCCAAAATGTACAACACTAAGGCCAAAAAAACAGGTTTGTTTCCCATAGCGCGCATTTTGTTTTGACGGCTATTTTGCGCATTTAGAATATTTTTTCACTTTTGAAAAAAAAAAAAAATCGCAAAAATAATATATTCATTACTGGAGTAATACAAATTCATGAAAACCTTGGTTGCTGTTATTGAAACGCTCAATGCTTTGTGTAAATCCTTAATTGCCAAGTCCTATTGGAGTTGAAATTCATAGATCCTGTGTAGAAAAACATTGTGTTAGTTTCCCATGAAGCTAAATCATTGTGACTTTTTGTGCGAGTGTCGGAGAGACCTACTGTCAATTCCCATTCCAATTTGCAGCAAAAAGGGTATTTGTTTTTCATTTCAGGACATGTATTAAAAAAAACACCCAGCATTTTGCATTTGACTTTTTAAACCTGCTGCAGGAAACAAACATGTTTATTTTGGCCTAATAGAGGCAAATTATTTGGTAGAGCGGTGGGTGACGGTCCCATTGAACACATGCTTTATTATGACACAAAACTTGCGCCTAATGATTGAGGTCTGAACTCATATCCATAAACTATTTTAATTATTAACATTCCCTCATTTCAAATATATAGTTTTGGTTTCTCTATTGTTCAGAAACCAAAAATCAAGGGATTAAAATGTGGAGATGAACTGGTATGCAGTCATAACACTATTGTGCTGGGAGGACACAAGAGGGTGTATATAATCAAAAGTATAATGGCCTATAACCATACGTATATAATAGCCTATTGTGCTAACATTTTCATTATCGATATCTATCAACGCGGACGACTTTTGATGCTCTCTGCCGTAGGTGGCACACTTCCATGACACCATAAAATTACACCCGAAGTTATGCATAGACATCATGTGCATATATTGAGAGGTGGGGGTGGGGGTGTTTTGTTTATTTGTCTGAAATATAAACGATGCATGATGATGTAGATGATTTGATTATGAATTAGATTATTCCCCGGAAAGCACAACCCATACCTCTTACCTATATTCCCTCCGCCACCTATATATAACCTCCTCCCTCCCCCCTCCCCACACTCGATATCGTCTCTTCCCTATTATTCCACTCCACTCTTGAGCCCCCCTCTCCCCCTCCTTCCCTTCCCACTTCCAATGCTCTCTCCCCTCTGTTTCTCTTTCTCCCTTACCCTTACCCCCTCCCCCTCACACACACATACCATCTTTACATGGCGATCTCTTCTATCTCTCTCTCTCTCTATTCTCCAATAAATAAATTGAATAAAAGTTAGTTTAAACCAGCTTTCTATGATATTGATCTTCCGTCATGCGACATGCACATAAATAGAGTTGTGTATATTAGTGTTTATAACACTGAAGTCATAATCTGTTAAGTGCCTATCGTAATGTCTGTGGAAATATTTCGATGGTCTATATATTTTCACAGTGAAATCAGCTTAGGCTAATTCGTAGTCTCAAGTCAATGCTTTCAAACTAAATCAATGCTTTCAAATGTAGACTGCTTTGTTCGACTTCTCTGCTCGTGAATATTGCACTGCGAAATTTAAACATTTCTTTTGTATACTTAGAGTAGGTAATCTCAAATCAAATAATTTTACGATCCACACCACTTATAAGAAACTGAAACCAAAACCGAAACTGACTGACACAAATGTTCGGTTTTAAAAGGCTTTTAAACAAAAGGTAGAAACAATGAGTTCGATATCTTATGATTCAAGTGGTTAGGCAGGACAATAGGAAACCACGTGACCAAAACCAAAACCAAAACTAAAACTATATATTTGAAATGAGGCACTGTATAATTCACTTGTTTGTAGTGTGCACGCAATCAATTAGCTTGAAACAATTTTCACCAAACTATTTTGTACAAGCAACCTAGATTCAATAGATTCAGCCATTTATGCAATCAATCAACAGTAATCCGAAAACAATGTCAATTTCTAAAGAAGAAGCTCGCTGCTGGTGCTACGCCACTGGACAATCACCTATTTTTAAAAATTCCCTCTTCTAAAAAATCCCCTTTGGGTTCCGAATATAATTCATTCATATTAAGGCGATATAATACCCCGATTTTCATCAGTACCCCTCTTCTTTTTTTTCTTGCAAATTTATTAAGTACATATATATGTTTATCACCTCATGTCCTGAACTTATAAAATATATCTACATATAAAGTGAATTTCAACAATTTTAGTAAGTCATTTTAGCCCTATATATTTTTTGTTTACTGTAACCTAGTAACTCAGATCTGTGTTTCATAACAAACCATAATTTATTCTTTTGAAAATGTTCAAGTAGGGTACATGAATAGAATACATTAAATCCTTTGTTATACTCTCTATAGAAAATCTATAGTGGTGCATGCAAAATACCTACCATGATATAACACTGAATAAATTAAATAAACACTTATACAATGGATGCATAGTCATTAGTTGTTAGGAGAAGAAAAGGCTATTAGGTCACCGTATGTCAGGGTATAGGTCAATTGGTTCAGGTCAAATTTAAGCATCAATTTTGAATACACATGTGAGAGTCTGTGATATCATATGAGGCATAATTTTGATATTCTGTCTTTAACTGGATATATATCGAGAAGTGCATGGTGGATATACTAATATACCTTGGGATGTAAATGGTGAGTACAATTTAGAATGCCTAGTTGAGACGGATTTCACAAATAAATATAAAATAGTTACCAAAATCACAAAACTTAAGCTTACGGAAAACTACCCAATATGGTTGTATAGGTGACAAGAAATACAATTTTTTTCATCATTGCTGTAGTATGGTTGTTGTAACCTGTTACCTATGGCTTAATTAAGTTTCAGTGCAATAATGTCGCAAGTTAAAAATGCAAAATATAGCTCAACATTGAAAATAGAAGCATTTTAACCAGTTCCTTTTTGATAGTTGTGGAGCACCAAGTTCATGAAGTCATACAAGAAATCAGGAACCACTTATTCCCATTTTACATATCAACTTTATTTCCCTAATGTGTTAGCAACACATATCCAAAATTTTAACGAAATCCGTTGATAGTAAGCTTTCCAAAATGAAGTGAATTTAAATCATCAGTGATGTACCTCCTTTTGGCTTCTATCTGTAAAAGCATGTAAGCTACATTGATACCGATACCACCAATAAAACGAGAAGATTTGCCCCTTCATTTTGCATACCACTTTGTCCAATTTTTTTTTTGTAATTTCTTCACAAAATGCAAAAAATGCAAAAAAAAAAAAATCAATGGGTGTAGTACCCCCTTAAGGGATCTGGAATGAGCGTTTTGGTGGTGGGTGTGAGGCCAACCATTGGTTTCTACAGTAAAATCAATGATTTTCATTTAGCTCTTGTAAAAAGAGCTACTGACCTTTTGCTTGTTAGTTAGGTTGAAATAGTCATTTCGTTTTGTACATAGCCAGAATTTCCCAAATTTGCACCGGCGCCCACACATTATGACGTCGTAGCAACATTATGTGGGAAATGTTTGTACTTAGCGGAGACCCATAGCTATACATTCGTACCAAATATAATGGTATATGATGTTTATAATTGAAAATGGGGGAGGGGGTGCAACACCCCCTTAGTAGTCCGTGTTACAAAATATGGCTCAGTTGTTCTAGGGTAATGTGATATAGATGGATGAATAAATTGACATTAAGTACGATTGACATTAAATATTAAAGATAAATGTTGGAGGGTTCATCTTGTGATGATATTTGACCACGTAGTTCACGTACTACGCCCATCAAACCATATTCGAACAGATGCAAGTCATGATAAAAAAAAAACCATTTGTGACAAATTTCCGATTTTTCTCTCATACCAACCACATAAATTTCCCATCAGTAATGTACTGATACGGATGGTAAGAATCACCAAACGTGAGATCTTTGCACGTTTGTTAGTGTCATTGAAGGTTAAACATAGCTTGCTAGTGGTTAAGCCGAAAACCACTCATAAAGCCAAAATTGCATGGCTAATAAATTAGAGTTTTTAAAAGCATGCAAATGATGGTAACCGATATACGGCGTGTCGCATATAATTATATGCAGCCTCAATCGTTTGCATTAAATCAAGCGATGCGCATCATGGAATAATGTTGATAGGCGACCGGTGAACGGACGCCATAATGCAAATTCTGGGTCGGCACGTAGAACAGGGGTTTCTTTCATCGCCTTATTGCAATTAAATTATGTTTATTAGTACTAGTTTATAAAAAAGAAAATGTTTGAAAACGGTTTTGCAAAGTTAGTTTTTGATAAAATAAACACCCATTTTGATGAGGAAAAATTAAATTTAATAATGACATGTATTCGTCAGACCTATGTTTTTTACAAACGTAATCGAGTCTTTTAAATTTTCCCTAAACGAAATTAGTTTTATTCATAGGACGTCATCAATCGTTTGGCTTGTTCCCTTAAACTGCAGAATCAGAAGTAATTACATCTGCCGCCATTGAATGTAAACCAAAGTCTGGAGCAGATATGAATAAATGTTTTATAAATATCGACGACGATGCTTATACATGAGGAAACAAATGCAAATATTTGGATACTGAGTCTGCTCATACGTCAATGGTTTATAGGAGAAAAAACTCATACTGATCAGTATTTGAACTTCAGTTCAAGGGCCGGATTTGCCATTGGGCTAGATGGGCCTGGGCCCAGGACCGCCAAAATTGCTACATGCGTCTTTCTTTACCCCGGAAAACACCATGGACAAAATAAGGTAAAATTGCTCAATTTTGCGTGCTTCGCGTGCATTGGCACTTAACATTCACATTCATTTTTGGCTAAAGCAGAAATTTTTTTACACGCCTCGCAAAAGTAAAAACGGAACAAAATATGCTCATTTCCCTCTTTATTTTAATGATCTTATACGTAAACAAAATCATGTTACCAATCTCGAAAGCCAATTACCCGCACTCCACTTGTTCTCACCTGCCACCCCAGTTATCTCAAACAGCATCCATCATCCATACACACCCCTACACTTCACAAATTTCCGCGCCTCCGTGAAGCTTTCCCTGACCCTCCCATTCTGGCTTTCAGCCGCAATTTAAGAGACCTGCTGATCAATGCTGCACATCGACATCGCCTGGTTAATAATAATTACTTCGTACAGCCGAGCCCGGGGGGGGCACTCCAACTTTGGAGGTGACGCGTATGTAGGGCTGTTAAGACCCCCCTTTTCAACATCGCTGTCACCCAAAGACCCCATATTTTTTATACGAATACATGCTCTGTCACCCGAAGACCCCCTATTTTTCCATTTTATCTGTCACCCAAAGACCCTTACAAGTTCAATTTGAACAGCAACTTTCATTTATCACTGATTTTGTTACTTATTTTGAAAGAACAATGAAATTTGAAGCCATTTAGAACTAGAAATTCGATTTTCGAGGTTTCTGTGGCGCTATTTCGGCTGTCACCCAATTTAAAAAAAGGTCATGTTCTCACCCAACCCCATATTTTTACATTTTGCTCTCACCGAATGCCAAAAATCATACTCTCACCCAATGACCCCATATTTTTTACATATTGCTCTCACCGAATGCCCCTTAGTGCGAAAGTCCCAGCCCTACACCTATATCCATTTCATATTGAAGTGCCCCGGGCAGCCGAGACACTAAAATCAATACCCCCGATCGATACACGTGAATGTGTAGCGCAGCGTAGGCCACTTGTGGAGGCAGTCTAAAAGCAGATGACCTCATGGCGCATACCATGCTCACTCACACACAGAGAGGTCAGTCACCGGGCTATTGTCAGTAGCCTTAGTCGGATGTTCCTCGGTCCATTATGCATCGCAAAACTATTAAACAGGTCGGAACAAAATGACCATGCGTGGCTGTGGAATCAACTTTGGAGGTGACGCGTATGTAGGGTAATCAACCTACATGTAGGGTAATCAACCTACCATGCACAGTGTCATCGCCCCGATATCTTCATGGCAGAAATCGCCATGGTAGGTTGAATCCACAGCCACGCATGGCCATTTTGTTCCGACCTTTGAGACGCATAATGAGCAGAGGGACATCCGACTAAGGCTACTGACAATAGCTTGGTAATTAACTTCTCTGTGTGTAAAGTGAGGCCGAATTGGTCAAGATGGGATTCCGCGCTTGTTGATTGAAAGACAGCTTAGGCTAATAGAAATTGGCACTCCATTCGTGGTCGATAATAGTAAAGTATAAAACATGTAGGCCTATGTCCGGCACTTAGGCAGGGTGATTCTTTGTTGGATTATTTGATCCTATTTGTGACCCCTTTTCATAATTTTATCATTGCTTTAATTTTCTCACAAGTCTGAAACATCGAGTCGTACCGTCAATGCGAACTTGAATGTAAGCTTAAGCTTTGGTTTACTATAGTCTCGGGTACATTGACGCAAATTCAAGTAGAAAACTTAAAGTATGCCGACTATATATCTCCTTAAATTTGCCTCTGTATTTTGCAACCTAAAACAAGAATACTTTAATAAATACGAATATGAGAGTAGGCATTATATGTGAATTAATTTAGATGCCAACTTAACAAACTGATATCGTAAAAGCCTCACCGGCGCTTGCAAAAGTTATAAATGAACGCGCTGTACATCAATGGTTTATACTCGTCACATGTGTAGGCCTATTGCCATGGTCGGGTCACGTACATGTAGGCCTATTCATGCTATTTGCAATGCTTGTCGTGGGTCCACCTCACAGACCTGGCTAAAAATCCTGGGCGTTTGCGGGCCGAATGTGTCAACCCAAAATTTACGGTCGACCTGGGAGAAACCGATTGACGATAACTTAGGTGGTCTATCGTGTGCGATACGCTATTTTAGGTCGACCTGGGAGTTTTTTCTCCCAGCTTGACCCAAAACGCTAAAGTGAGCTTGTATACGCCATGTGGGGGTGTGCTCACACTGGGCTGTATGTGACCTCTGTGTGTAATATACGCCATGTGAGTGAGCGCTCACATCAGAAAATCAGAATATTTCTGTCAGTTTTTGAGTCAAGACGCAAGGTTCTTTCTCAAGACGCTAGCTAACGACGATAATATCCGTTGAACATATATGTTCAAGTGCAAGGAACCAAATCTGGTTTCTTTATACGAAATCATTTACGGGAGATATTCATCATTTTCTACCCCGGTATCCAAAGATTTATCGTCTGAATGTCAATCGTGCATAGCACATTTACGTGTATCGATCCCGGGTATTCATTTCATTGTCTCTGGCTGTATAATGTAATTATTAACCGGGCGATGTCGGTGTGCCATGGCGATTTCTGCCATGAAGATATCGGAGCGATGACACTGTGTGCTGCTCTGCCTCATGAGGGGGAAGACGATGAGTCAGAATGCGGGTGTTCTACTTGTCCTTCTAAAAATGCATTGTTTGCAAATTCAATGTTGAGGGCAAGAAATTCACCAGCACCACCAGTCCACCAGCCACGAATCCTACTCCATCACATCCAAACTTCAAGATGTCATGGTTGATAATTTATATCTAATCACTTAAAACCAGTGCAATAAACAATATGTTGGCAACATCACCAGATCACTTTACATACGGTTTTTAAACTGTATTAAAATAACACACGCTGTCTGAGGCCAAAATGTACAACACTAAGGCCAAAAAAAACAGGTTTGTTTCCCATAGCGCGCATTTTGTTTTGAGGGCTATTTTGCGCATTTAAAATTTTTTTTCACTTTTGAAAAAAAAAAAAAAAACCCGGAAAAAAAAAAAAAAAATAATATATTCATTACTGGAGTAATACAAATTCATGAAAACCTTGGTTGCTGTTATTGAAACGCTCAATGCTTTGTGTAAGTCCTTAATTGCCAAGTCCTATTGGAGTTGAAATTCATAGATCCTGGGTAGAAAAACATTGTGTTAGTTTCCCATGAAGCTAAATCATTGTGACTTTTTGTGCGAGTGTCGGAGAGACCTACTGTCAATTCCCATTCTAATTTGCAGCAAAAAGGGTATTTGTTTTTCATTTCAGGACATGTATTAAAAAAAAACACCCAGCATTTCGCATTTGACTTTTTAAACCTGCTGCAGGAAACAAACATGTTTATTTTGGCCTAATAGAGGCAAATTATTTGGTAGAGCGGTGGGTGACGGTCCCATTGAACACATGCTTTATCATGACACAAAACTTGCGCCTAATGATTGAGGTCTGAACTCATATCCATAAACTATTTTAATTATTAACATTGTATAATTCACTTGTTTGTAGTGTGCACGCAATCAATTAGCTTGAAACAATTTTCACCAAACTATTTTGTACAAGCAACCTAGATTCAATAGATTCAGCCATTTATGCAATCAATCAACAGTAATCCGAAAACAATGTCAATTTCTAAAGAAGAAGCTCGCTGCTGGTGCTACGCCACTGGACAATCACCTAAAAAAAAAATTCCCTCTTCTAAATAATCCCTTTGGGTTCCGAATATAATTCATTCATATTAAGGGATCTGGAATGAGCGTTTTGAGCTTTTCGACCGTATTTTTTGTTGGACATGAGAGCACATCAGACATATCGAATTGCATTCTGAATACGAAGAATGTCTTTCTGATATCAAATAATTTTTTTTTTTTTTGAAATTCACGATATAATACACATTTTATTAAAATTCGATATTTTTCACATTTGTGATATATAACAGTCCTCGAAGTAAATTTTATAAATCTAATGATATATTCTTGAAGTGTATGTAGCTGGGAGGAAAAGCCGACGATCAATTGAAAATTTTGACATTTCATATTGAAGATATGGATTTTTTAACAAAAGACCTAATTTTTTGTGTGTTTTGGGGAAAAAATTATTTTCAATACGAAAGGTCAAAATTTTCAACAGTGATCGTCGGCTTTTCATCCCAGCTACATACACTTTAAGTACATATCATCAGATTTATAAAGTTTACTTCGAGTACTGTTAAATATCAAAAATATCAATTTTAATCATTTGCCATAAAATGTGTATTACATTGCGAATTTCAAAAAGTTTATTATTATCCCTAGACACTGAGATAAAGAAACGCCTTACATCAATTTTTGGACATCTTGTGAGTCATTCAGAAAAAACGCATAATTTATTCATGCAATGCTTTGAGAAAATTCATTGGAATCAGCCAGCTAATATTTATTGATTTATGGTCAACTTTTTCGCTCGCGGTAATTGATCAATGCCCCATTCTTTGTTATTCAAATCCATCCGCCTTTGATGTTCGAGCCCTTGTTCATCGTGACTTCAATCCATTGGTATTGCAGAATAAACTGGGCCCGATACGCGATCTCATCCCCACTTTTGGTTCAAGTTCCTTGGGGAATTAGTCAAGATTAAATTTTATCCATGTAAATTCTGTTCTGTCTGTCATCAAAGTAACAGGTGTATTGTCAGTTCTTCTGTGGAGAACTAGCCAGGCGGGTCTTCCTGTTTAAGGTTACTCAAAATTGACCAGAATACCGTCATTTAATGCATGTAATTTTGAAGCTTGTAATGTCCGGCCAGCCATCAGACGTAATGACTGTAGATAGGAGTCCCAGTTTTGAATTCTGAGAGCATTAAAAATCACAAGCAGGATTTTTACCATTTCCAGATAGATCCCCAGAACTTTACAATTTCAGAGTGTGTGGCATTGATCGCTTCAAATGCAGTGTGGATAAACTCCTTTTTGACGGCCCGGTTTGACGGACTCTCCTATATATTTGCATATCGACATTTATTGGTTTAAATATGTATTTGAAACCGGGCAAACAAGTTAAGGCGCGTGTCCTTATACTTATATCGCATCTCGCATCTCTTATTATACTGTCTCTCTAGACACCACGTCAGCAGTGAGATAAATCTAGTGAGATGTCAACATGAATATTAATGATGACTTTTTAAATGAGTCACAAAGAACAGATGACAAGGATGCTGTGACATGTTGATTTACTCTAGAACTACGATGGGGGTGGGGGTGGGGGTGTACTAACCCCTCGTACGCGTTTACGGTGGTGGGGGTGGTGGGTGTGAGGCCAACCATTGGTTTCTACAGTAAAATCAATGATTTTCATTTAGCTCTTGTAAAAAGAGCTACTGACCTTTTGCTTGTTAGTTAGGTTGAAATAGTCATTTCGTTTTGTACATAGCCAGAATTTCCCAAATTTGCACCGGCGCCCACACATTATGACGTCATAGCGACATTATGTGGGAAATGTTTGTACTTCAGTATCACTGGATAGCGGAGACCCATAGCCATACATTCGTAACAAATATAATGGTATATGATGTTTATAATTGAAAATGGGGGAGGGGGTGCAACACCCCCTTAGTAGTCCGTGTTACAAAATATGGCTCAGTTGTTCTAGGGTAATGTGATATAGATGGATGAATAAATTGACATTAAGTACGATTGACATTAAATATTAAAGATAAATGTTGGAGTGTTCATCTTGTGATGATATTTGACCACGTAGTTCACGTACTACGCCCATCAAACCATATTCGAACAGATGCAAGTCATGATAAAAAAAACAACATTTGTGACAAATTTCCGATTTTTCTCTCATACCAACCACATAAATTTCCCATCAGTAATGTACTGATACGGATGGTAAGAATCACCAAACGTGAGATCTTTGCACGTTTGTTAGTGTCATTGAAGGTTAAACATAGCTTGCTAGTGGTTAAGCCGAAAACCACTCATAAAGCCAAAATTGCATGGCTAATAAATTAGAGTTTTTAAAAGCATGCAAATGATGGTAACCGATATACGGCGTGTCGCATATAATTATATGCAGCCTCAATCGTTTGCATTAAATCAAGCGATGCGCATCATGGAATAATGTTGATAGGCGACCGGTGAACGGACGCCATAATGCAAATTCTGGGTCGGCACGTAGAACAGGGGTTTCTTTCATCGCCTTATTGCAATTAAATTATGTTTATTAGTACTAGTTTATAAAAAAGAAAATGTTTGAAAACGGTTTTGCAAAGTTAGTTTTTGATAAAATAAACACCCATTTTGATGAGGAAAAATTAAATTTAATAATGACATGTATTCGTCAGACCTATGTTTTTTACAAACGTAATCGAGTCTTTTACATTTTCCCTAAACGAAATTAGTTTTATTCATAGGACGTCATCAATCTTTTGGCTTGTTTCCTGAAACTGCAGAATCAGCAGTAATTACATCTGCCGCCATTGAATGTAAACCAAAGTCTGGAGCAGATATGAATAAATGTTTTATAAATATCGACGACGATGCTTATACATGAGGAAACAAATGCAAATATTTGGATACTGAGTCTGCTCATACGTCAATGGTTTATAGGAGAAAAAACTCATACTGATCAGTATTTGAACTTCAGTTCAAGGGCCGGATTTGCCATTGGGCCAGATGGGCCTGGGCCCAGGACCGCCAAAATTGCTCTATGCGTCTTTCTTTTTACCCCGGAAAACACCATGGAAAAAATAAGGTAAAATTGCTAAATTTTGCGTGCTTCGCGTGCATTGGCACTTAACATTCACCTTCATCTTTGGCTAAAGCAGAAATGTTTTACACGCCTCGCGCGCAAATGTCCTACGGAACAAAATATGCTCATTTCCCTCTTTTATTTTAATGATCTTATACGCAAACAAAATCATGTTACCAATCTCGAAAGCCAAATATCCGCACTCCACTTGTTCTCACCTGCCACCCCAGGTTATCTCAAACAGCATCCATCATCCACACACACCCCTACACTTCACAAATCCCCGCGCCTCCGTGAAGCTTTCCCTGACCCTCCCATTCTGGCTTTCAGCCGCAGTTTAAGAGAGTGCTGATCAATGCTGCACATCGACATCGCCTGGTTGATAATTACTTGGTACAGCCGAGCCCGGGTGGGGGGGGGGGCTCCAACTTTGGGGTGACGCGTATATAGGGCTGTTAAGACCACCTTTTTCACCATCGCTGTCACCCAAAGACCCCATATTTTTTTTACGAACACATGCTCTGTCACCCGAAGACCCCCTATTTTTCCATTTTATCTGTCACCCAAAGACCCTTAAAGTTCAATTTGAATAACAACTTTCATTTATCACTGATTTTGTTACTTATTTTGAAAGAACAAAGAAATTTGAAGCCATTTAGAACTAGAAATTCGATTGTCGAGGTTTCTGTGGCACTATTTCGGCTCTCACCCAAAGATTCCATTTAAAAAAGGTCATGTTCTCACCCAATGACCCCATATTTTTACATTTTGCTCTCACCGAATGCCAAAAATCATGCTCTCACCCAATGACCCCATATTTTTTACATATTGCTCTCACCGAATGCCCCTTAGTGCGAAAGTCCCAGCCCTACACCTATATCCAATACATATTGAAGTGTCCCCCCCCCCGGGCAGCCGAGACACTAATATCCGGGATCGATACACGTGAATGTAGAGCGCAGCGTAGGCCACTCGTGGAGGCAGTCTAAAAGCAGATGACCTCATGGCGCATACCATGCTCACTCACACACAGAGAGGTCAGTCACCGGGCTATTGTCAGTAGCCTTAGTCGGATGTTCCTCGGTCCATTATGCATCTCAAAACTATTAAACAGGTCGGAAAAAAATGACCATGCGTGGCTGTGGAATCAACCTACCATGGCGATTTCTGCCATGAAGATATCGGGGCGATGACACTGTGTGCTGCTTTGCCTCATGAGGGGGAAGACGATGAGTCAGAATGCGGGTGTTCTACTTGTCCCTCTAAAAATGCATTGTTTGCAAATTCAATGTTGAGGGCAAGAAATTCACCAGCACCACCAGTCCACCACTCACGAATCCTACTCCATCACATCCAAACTTCAAGATGTCATGGTTGATAATTTATATCTAATCACTTAAAACCAGTGCAATAAACAATATGTTGGCAACATCACCAGATCACCTTACATACGGTTTTTAAACTGTATTAAAATAACACACGCTGTCTGATGCCAAAATGTACAACACTAAGGCCAAAAAAACCAAAAAAACCCACCAGTTTTGTTTCCCGTATCGCGCGCATTACGTTTTTGACGGCTTTTTTGCGCATTTAGAATTTTTTTTTTCACTTTTGAAAAAAAAACCCAAAACAACGGAAAAATCGCAAAAATAACATATTCATTACTGGAGTAATACAAATTCATGAAAACATTGGTTGCTGTTATTGAAACGCTCAATGCTTTGTGTAAATCCTTTGGATGCCAAGTCGTATTGCAGGTGAAATTCATAGAAAAACATTGTCTTAGTTTCCCAGTTTGTGCGAGTGTCGGAGAGACCTACTGTCAATTCCCATTCCAATTTGCAGCAAAAACGGTATCTGTTTTTCATTTCAGGACATGGATTAAAAAACCGCATTTCGCGTTTGACTTTTTAGACCTGCTACAGGAAACAAACATGTTTTTTATTTTGGCCTAATAGAGGCAAATTATTTGGTAGAGCCAAGGAGGTTAGATAGAAAGGAGAGGAAATAGATTACGTAACGCATATTGTTCCTTTATTTGAGTTTCCGAAACGCTATTCGAGAGGTACCTTTTGTTCGAGACAAAGGGCTTCCGCCATTAAATCGGTAGCTGTCCTGACAGCGTATAAACGCTATAATAGGCAGGCTACTGTCAATAAGTGATCAAACGAAAGTCACGTGAAAGCGAATACACTATCGAGAGGTACCTTTTGTTCACATACATCCAGAGGATGTAATTGAGTAGCCGTATAAGCACAAAAGGCACACATTAGCCGTGGGTGTACAGTTCGTTATCAGCCACTGACTTTAGGTGCTTCATTTAAATCGATTGCACATCAGAATTAAGGCTGCCAAGTCTACATGTTTTTAGTACTGTATAATGGTAATACTAGCTACGTATAAATATAACATATAATAAGTACTGGTGTAGGCCTGAAACATCATACAATAATCATTATAACGCAATAAGTAAAGTGATAAACCCTAGAACTAAGTAGGGGGGGTTGTACCACCCCAAAGGTTTGTTTATCCGCCATAAAGTATCGCCATACGCGTATTTACGTCCAAACGACTTAAGCTAATCGTAGATCCATCCATTGCGCTCATTTTAGTGATAAAATGTTTGCCCAAGCACCTTACTCGGGGGTAGGACCGACCATCAAAGATGGCCTTGGGTGGGGGAGGTGATGCCCATCATGATTTTCATTTCACTCTTGTAAAATTATTCCAAGATATATTGACTTTTTACTTTTTGTTAGGTTGAAATAGTCATTTTCTTTTATATTTATGAGAAAATTCGGTGAAAATCGCACTTTAGATTTAAAATCGTAGATTTTTTTGGCCGAATCTATTTTGCCTATACTTTTGTAGATAGCCAAAATTTCCCAAGTTTAAAAGGGTGTGCTCACATTATGACGTCATAGCAATATTATGTGGGGAATGTGGACTTTGTTTGGAATCACTGGAGAGAGTAGACCTATAGCTATACTTTGGTACCAAATATAACGGCATATGACGTTTGTAATTGACAATTAGGGGGGTGTTGCAACACCCCACCCCTTTGTAGTCCGTGTTACAAAATATGGGTCAGTTATGATCTGTTATGAGTGAAATTAATGTGCTAAAAGGGGAAATTATTGTTTATCATCTATCCTTGCTCAATGGACACTCGCTTTTATCAGAAGGATATCAGGTCTTGGTCAATATTATTATCAAACAAGCGAATGTGATGGCTTTCTAACAAATCCAGCTTTCGCAGTTACCTACTGACTCCAAGAAACAGTCGCTATATACCATGATAAGCGGCATGAGGAAGAAACGCCTAAAAGTTCACTCCCTCGCAAAGGCTCCTTGACCATGCAGAAAATCCACGAAATGTCATATCCTGCGAGTAATATTCGTCGCAAATGGCATGGTTAACTGCTTTTATGGTTTGTATAAACAGACATATCCTCTTAACTACGGCTGGTTGCTTGAAAACGTCATCCCTGGACGAAGGCTCAGCATCCCTATAACGATTGTTCTACGATTAGCCCAGTTTGCCTTGGAGTGGACATGTGCTGAGCTACACCAGTTAAAAATTGTGAGCAAGACCAATCTGTAATTGAATACATGAATACAAAAGCCACCTACAGGCTGAGTCAAAAGAAGTAAACTCATGTTTGAGGGCTGTAACTCGAGATCTGCAAGGAATCTGCTAAAAATAAAAATATCACTGGAAAGAGCAAATTCTACACGTCTAAATAAAAAAAAGAATTATTGCAATTGCTCACAGCAAACTAAAGTTATACTCATTTGAATACAACCACCCATTTTTGTAGCTGCACACGGCCGATTGATTTTCATCCATTTCAATTTCGACGAATCAGCAAAGTGCTAACAGGATTTATTGTTGTAAAGACAACTTTTGCTTTTAATTAATATTCAACAAAGTCCATGACGGTACTATAGTTTGTATGGATTCCAATTCAAGTCTTTACGAACGATCTGGCAGAAGCTTGATTGGGGAATGTTAGGTAAAGTCTTGCTGTAACGCATGTCTAACTCTAGCTATGTTCACTTGTGATCTAGCAGTTCGTGGTCTGCCTGAAGCTTCCGGCTGTCTGTTCCTTAGTGTCCCATGCACATTGAGCTTGTTCACATTCTTATATACTGCTCCCTTACATGAAACCCGGTTAGCTGTAGGAAATTGGAGACGAAAAAGACGCTGAACTTCAGTGGGACTCTTAGCTTCATGATACTTCGTCGACAGAAACGTGCGCTCCCGTGCGGTAAATTGTGGTGCAGTGTTGTCATTTGGCCCGTTTTATTATAATGTATAGTGCAACGAGGTAAAATTCATATTGAAAAGAGCTCTTTAACATGTAGGAATTATTGATCGAAACCACACCAATAACTTAAAAAACTTAAATAGCGCCTTACCAATCAATATATTAAGGTAGGCCCCTACTTGGGAAGTGAAACCGTGTGCAGCTACAAAAATGGGTGGTTGTATTCAAATGAGTATAACTTGAATTTGCTGTAAGCAATTGCAATAATTCTTTTTTGTTTAGACGTGTAGAATTTGCTCTTTTCAGTGGTATTTTTATCTTTTGCAGAATCTTTACAGATCTCGAGTTACAGCCCCTCAAACATGAGTTTACTTCTTTTTGACTCAGCCTGTAAGTCCATGCGAAGTTATTTTGAGAGAAAAACCCGTGTATCATTTTAATTCCTTCAGTTAGATTTACCTGGTCAATATGGTAAGTTTTACGTGCAAATGAGTGGATTAACCTGTATTAGGTATGACGATTAGCATTTCAGGGACTTCGTGGGGTTCATTTTAAATTTTGGAATCATATACAAAGACAACAATGTTAGAATGAGATTACCACTAGTAAGATAATACAAAATAAAGCACACAGGTATGTATAATGTTGATAAGCATTCTGCCATGTAATATAAACCACACACTTTCCTTTATTAAACCCATTTTTTGTTCAAAAGTCATTCTCTAGCAATGAATGTGTTACAAGTGGACTTTTATACATACTGGATTTCAATCAATGTGTTACAAGACTCAAATCATGGAATTGGGTGATTCTTTCATACATGCTATTTTTCACATGCCCAATAGACACAGAGGATGAATTTGAGTTGTTCTTTCATGCATATGACAGGCCTATGTATAGCAACAATTTCCCATGCTTAACTCAATTTGGCCAAAGTATGGACTTAGGTGGCTTTTGTATTCATATATTCAATTGTATTACAGCCTCATTACCTCAACCAACCATCGGAAGAGGAAGTAACATACTGAGAGTTGCATTTACACTCGATTTTTAGCTGATGAAGGCGGGTGTCCATTGGGAGAGGAGAGTACATATATGATGAACAATAATTTTCACTTTTAGTAGATTTAGTAGATCGTAACAAATCAGAAGTGGAGGAAACAAGTGTACGTTTAACCCTAGAACTACTGAGCCATATTTTGTACCACGGACTACGAAGAGGGGGGGGGGTGTTGCCCCTAATTTTCAATTGTATTAGGTACCAATGTATAGCTATGGGTCTCGTCTATCCAGTGATACCAAAAGAAGTACAAACATTCCCCACGTAATATCGCTATGACGTCATAATGTGTGCACATCCTTGCAAAATTGAAGATATGAATGCACAACCAACCCAAGCCCATACTTTGGCCAACTTGAGTTAAGCATGGAAAATTGTTGCTTATACATAGGCCTATCATATGTATAAAAGTTGAAGCCAAATCAACCCTCTCCGTGGGTATTAGCATGTGAAATCCAAAGTGGCCAATACCGGCATGTATGATACACATTTGTTTTTTAGTTTTCCCAAAATCACTTTCGATGGACTTGGTTGGGTTTTGTATTCATGTATTCAATTATGGTTATTTACAAAAGTATAGGCAAAATTGATCTTCTTCCAAAAATTCTACGAAAATGCGATTTTCACCGAATTGTCTCCTAAATATAAAGGAAAATGACTATTTCAACCTAACTAACAAGTAAAAAGTCAATATATCTTTACAAGAGTGAAATTTTACAAGAGTGAAATGAAACTGTATTTACTGTAGAAACCTATGGTCAATCATCTTTGATGGTCGGTCATACCCCGGGTAAGGTGCTGGGGTAAAAATTGTATCACTTAAAAGAGCGTACAGGATGGATCTACGATTAGTTTAAGTCGTTTGGGCGTAAAGACGCGTGAAAACCCTTAGGGGTGGTACAACCCCTACGTAGTTCTAGGGTTAATCACTTTCCTTAATTGCGTTATATAATTATTATGTTTCATATTATGGCCGATCTTCAAATACCCCGGTTTAAAGATAGAAATCGTTGACCTTTTACGGGATATACAACAGTTGGCCATATACAACAGCTTAAATCATAATAGATCAATGGACATCAAATGTGATTATTTGGTTAATGGGGCCATTTTGAATAATTTGGGCATCTATGTACCAATTACAAGTGGTTATATTGTGACACAGCGACCTTAGATTTAAAAACAAAAAATTAAGCCCCAAGAGCTGGGGTGTCTATATGATAATTATGTGAAATCAATATAAAATTTGCAATTTTGACCACCACTTGAATTTTATAGCATAGGGCAGCCGTTTAAGACTTCATCATCTAAATGACTTGGTCATGTACACTATATAGTCCGGCTGCAAACACCATACTTTGGGGGTTAGATGGTCTTGCCAGTTAAAGTTTTTTTTGCTGGATATTGATCTTTGAGTGGTGTAGAAAAATATTCCGTGGGATGTAAAATCGTCACCCTTGGGCAATCCGAGATATTCAAGATGGCCGCCACGTATCTCTGAAATAACATTCAAATGGTGTTTTAATGACAAAAGGTATCATACCAAATAACTAGAGTGTTTTGGGCAGTTAAAGTTTGTTTTTTGCTGATAAATGATCTTTGAGTGGTGTAGAATAAGATTCTAAGGAGTGTGAAATTATCACCCTTGGGCAATCCGAGATATTCAAGATGGCCGCAACGTATCTCTGAAATAGCATTCAAATGGTGTTTTATTTACAAAAGGTATCATACCAAATACTGTTCTGGGCAGTTAAAGTTTATTTTTTTGCTGATAAATGATCTTTGAGTGGTGTAGAATAAGATTCTAGGGGGTGTAAAATTGTCACCCTTGGGCAATCCGAGATATTCAAAATGGCCGATTCGTAACTCTGAAATAGCATTCAAATTGTGTTTAATGACAAATGGTATCATACCAAATAATTAGAGTGTTTTGGGCAGTTAAAGTTAGTTTTTTTTTTTGTGCTGATAAATGATCTTTGAGTGGTGTATGATAAGATTCTAAGGGGTGTGAAATTGTCACCCTTGGGCAATCCGAGGTATTCAAAATGGCCGACACGTAACTCTTAAATATCATTCAAATGATTTTTTTAGTAACAAAACAAGTAATTATTGCGTATTTGTAATAATATAAACTCAACCAATAAAGTATCGAAACGATTATAGATGGTCAGATATATCGGGAAATGAAATATATAGCAAAAACGTATTTAATGTATATAAAGCGCAGCTTTCTCCTGCGCATTTTGATACCTCTTTTGTTGCTCTACGATATCATTTGGTCGAGTTATGGGCGCTTGAGTGGCTTCAAGTCGGATTTTGAAAGTTGCACTTAGCTCCTATTCAAGCCAAATGCGTTCGTCGTGTACACACACCCCCACACACAAAATCAAGACAAAGATGTGCTCTGCTTAACCATGAACTTTACTTTATTTTACTCATTCGACTTCCAACTTCAATACTTGCTACCCTTTACTTATCTCTGACTTATCTCATGAACTCTTTCTGCTGACATCTCAATACTTGGTGTGCCCACCATCACACACACTCATTTGAATTTGGCGGACAAAAGCAATGGTCATTTATTGGTTACAGTACAACGCATTTGGCTTGAATAGGAGCTAAGTGCAACTTTTAAAATCTGAAGTTTTCTGTTGTTTTGGAAACTCTATAATTGCTCATATCTTTGGAACTGGCTGTTCTATTTCAATGGAGTTTTCTGCAAAATGTAGCTTTGTAAATACCTGTTACTATTCTATAAGAAACTGAAAATTTAATATTTCCGAGTTCCGACTGATTTTGCTTGATCGCATCACATTATATGCCCGTAGATTATGAATTGACACGCTTCAGTGATCCCAAATTGCCATGATGGCGTCCCGTGAGTTGTGTAATGTATGCTCGTAATAGGTCACTGTCTTTTCTTAACATATTGAATGGTTTGCATAACATATCATACTCATACGTTTCTTGTTATTTAATTTAATCATTCTTAACCATTTGCAGTTTTACCTGTCTTTCAGACCATTTTAGCAATAGAATACACTAATTAGATTGAATTAAAAATCACTACATGTGTATATATTGTCATCATGAAATATGTTCTTAAACACAAATACCTGAGAATTGTAGGTATAATTGTATGACACTCTTTGAAAATACACTTTCAAGGAGTGTGAAGATATACAGCTCAACTTACCGTACTTTGCCTAACCAGACAGTCCATGCCAAAATTGTTACTACACCGTTACATTTCATCGAATCTCTTTTTGATGTCTGTCATTTTGAACATCACACTTGAAAGATGTATGCTATGTAGAAACTTTATTTTGCAATTTCATAATTTGCATATTATTAGCATATTTGCAAGAAAAAACATGAAAATCAATAAATACCTATATTTTTCACAATTTCAATATTTTATTAGAAATTAAGCATGTAAGCCGTTTGTTATGACTTGATGAATAAAGTTGTTAAAACAGATTTTGATATTTTTGCTTATTTTTCCTTTTTTGCCCAAAAATGTGTAAAAATCAACATTTTTGGATGACCTATATTTTCTTTGAATATTTATCAAATTTCTTAATTTAGGTATAATACAGTGCAGAAAAAGATGTCAAAAAATCTGTTAAAACTGATTTCCAATAAATTGTTCCATTTTCCATTTTGGGTTAAATACTCAATTTTCATGCGCGGGATATTTGAAACATAAAATGAAAACATGTCCATTGCACTTTTTCCTCGAGATGTACTATAATATCAAGGTTACGGATATATTATAATCCTTTCTTATCTTCACTGATCCATCAGATACCTATTGTTATGAATGATCAATGAAAATGTTCAGAACTGGGCTACTAATGGTCTGGCAAGTATCTATAGTTATTTTCATGAATGTGTCAACTCAAAAATCATGCAAGGTCGAATGTAGGAAAAGTATGATAAGTTGAGCTGTAATGATTACTGTTCCAAGGGAGTAAATTGAGTAATAGCCCACATTTGTATGGACTATGGTAGAGTTTTGAAAATGACAAACTGGCCTATATTATACAGCGAGAAATCATTCCAACGTGCGCAGAAAAAAGACAGCATATTTTCTTCAGTATTTAAAAAAATTTTGAAACAGTATGTAATTTATCTTCACATACGGGAACGAATGTAATAATGCTCATCGTTGCTCACTGAACAATGGGCCAGCACGTACAATCATCAATGCAAGCAAGATTATGAGTATGATTTGTATGTCAGCTTATGTCAGCCTGAAAAATGATAAATTTCTTAAAATGAACTATCATAAAAATTGTAAATACAATACTTTGACTTCCAGGAATACTAATGTGGGGAACTGTGTAAACTCCAAAAGATTCAATGCATCCAGACAGATGGAAGCTTGCATATATGTACATATCTACACATGAACGGGATGCCAAACTTTGAGTATCTGATAGCAAAATGCGCGATCGTGGTGATAGCTAGGCAAATGAAATCAGAGAACGTTTAGAAATCTCTGTGAGTGATCTTCACGCGATGGGAATTAGGCATCACAGAGATCATGTGCCTCAAGGAGGAACAGATGATTGTGTTTTCAATTCAGTGTGTGTTCCAGGTTAAAGAAGAAATAAAACAAGCAAACAAACTGTATTATTTTACTGTTTTTAGTGACAAAAGCAATACACGATGTGAAGTTGCAGTATCTGAAGAAGATGCAAGTGATGAATTCCTAAAATATGCTGTAGATGTCCTATCTGGTGATAAGAGTCGCATTTGGAAACCTGCTGAATTGTATCAGGAATGCTGCACACATTTGGAAATCACATTAACTCGTGCTGATCGTAGGTGACTCAATGAAGAACTCCAAACAAACTTTTCCGAAGAGCTTCTAGTTCTTTCATCACAAAGTTATTCTAGTATTATCATATTCCGTTGCAACTTTAACGCACGTGAAAGGTGAAGTTATAATGAAACTGTTATAGGCAGTAGCATCCAAAGAGTAGCCAAACAGGTAGTACGAGAGTGCAAAGACATTCGCATTGTAAAGTCACACTACAATATCCCTATCGACGAGGATTTGGCTGCATAATCAGTATCTGATATGCTACAATTTCCTCGCCGAAGTTGACGAAGTCCTTGTCCGCTTTACTGATAGGCAACAAAGTCCTGTGCAAAAGCAAGCAATGGATCTTCAAGTGCCATTGGGTGTCTTACTCAGAGATTCAAAGATGCGAAGAAAGTCTAGCGAATTGCAGACAGAAAGCTACCCAAAAGGTGAGCTAATTTAGCTGTTTGAGAATAAAGATCTGTTCAATATGATTATAAACCATCTGTTCGACTACCGGGTTACATGTTGCTATAATGATCGGTCCTACACTTCAAGAATTTCGGCTGCAGTTGCAGGCACTGTGGATATTAGTCGTCAAGGAATTGAAGGCGCTCAGGAAGGATTGGTACAAGTTGGGCAGATAATTTCGATACAGATATCAGTTCAGATATCACCAAATGGAAAGTTGTTAACCATGAGCTGTCGCTCAATACACTCCCTGCAAAAAGTGTTCCAAAATGTGTTATATTTCTACCTTTCATTTCGGTGGTGGCCATCTTGGAATTTTTATGGGATTGTAAAGAAGTAAAATGTCAAACTGGATCTGCTTCATTCTAGGGTGTACATTAATTGTTGTAAGAAACAAAATCTGGCAAAAGAACTTTACCTTGAAACTAATGGTTTTTGCTTATGATGTTTAACAGCAGCATTTTGAATTGCGAGAGTGTCATGTTTAAAACTGTATATAGTTATTTAAAGCATCCAAAAGGAAAATAATGTACACAAAATACTTTAAGTTATCATTTGTTATGGTACCGCTAGTGAATAACCAAGCTTAATTTTATTTTCTATAGCGGCCATCTTGAATATTTCTAATTGCCCAAGGGTTACCATTTTACATCCCCCAAAATCTTAATTTGTACCACTGAAAGAGTAATAATCAGCAAAGAAAACTACTTTA
The DNA here is from genome assembly GCF_039555335.1 of Amphiura filiformis. NCBI lineage: Eukaryota > Metazoa > Echinodermata > Ophiuroidea > Amphilepidida > Amphiuridae > Amphiura > Amphiura filiformis. Next base: position 208,820 of record NW_027305542.1, on the reverse strand, counting down.
ACTGGCAAAACCATCTAACCTTGCTCTGCCACCGGACTAATAGGGGCCTATATGTCACAAACATATACCTAGACACCAATATCGCTACCATCGGCCTAAGAATATCTTACAAGTAATTTTTACTAAAATTCACTATTTTAGCCGCCATTTTGAATTTTGGACCATAGAGCAACTTTGTCATGTCCCCAAACATATAACTGGACACCAAAATCACCACAATCGGCCTGAGAATGCCGTTCAAATGATATAGACTAATATTCGACATTTTGACCGCCATTTTGAATTTTTGGGCATAGGGCAGCCATTTTGGATTTTTTATAAGCAATGTAAATGACTGTTTCGTGTCCGCAAACATATAACTACACCCAAATCACGACCATCGGGCCGAGAGCGCCGTTCAAATAAGTTAGAATAATGTTCGGCATTTTGGCGGCCATTTTGATTTTTTTTGTATAAGGCAGCCATTTTGGATTTTGATAAACTATGTAAATAATTTTTTCATGTCCTCAGACATATTCATAGACACTCAAATCACCACCATCGGCCTAAAAATCCGTTCAAATACGTTTGGCTAAAATTCACCATTTTGGCCGCCATTTTGAACTTTGGAACATAAGGAAGCCATTTTGGATTTCGTTAACTGTCTAAATGACTTTCTCATGTCCATAAACATATATTTAGACACCAAAATCACCCCATTGGCCTTAGAATACATTTTTAGTAATTTTGACCCCCATTGTAGGGGCACCCCCCGGAAAAAGCACTTTGGGCACCTTTTTAATTAAAGTGGACTATGGGAGCGTGTTCTACGTAAAATTTCAATCTAGACACCGTATCAAACATAAAGTGAACACTATTTCCCATCCGCGCGTGAATGAGAGCCCGACTATGTAGCCATTGCGCACACCGACATCGCCTGGTTAATAATTACATTGTACAGGAGGACACTAAAATGAATACACGGGATCGATACACGTGAATGTGCTATGCACGATTTGATATTCAGTCGATAAATCTTTGGATACCGGGGTAGAAAATGATGAATATCTCCCGTAATTTTTTTGTTCTAAAGAAGCCATATTTATTTCCTTGCACTTGAATATAATTATGTGTTGAAAGGATATGATAGTCGTTAGCTTGAGTATTGAGAAAGAAGCGTGCGTTTGGAGCTCAAAAACTGACCAAAATTCTGATTTTATATGTGCCGAACTGTATAGCGTATAGGCTAGCTGCACTCACTCGTGGACATGTGGTGGAGGCAGTCTAAAAGCAGATGACCCATGGTGTATACATGCTCGCTCACACACAGAGAGGCTATTGTCAGTAGCCTTAGTCGGATGTCCCTCACCTCATTATGCGTCTCAAAACTATTAAACAGGTCGGAACAAAATGGCCATGCGTGGCTGTGGATTCAATCTACCATGGCGATTTCTGCCATGAAGATTTCGGGGCGATGACACTGTGTGGCGCCTATGTTCAAGGGTATTAGGTTTGGTAGGCAGCATTTTGCAGGGAAGTGAAGTTCATACAATTGTGTGTAAGCATGGTGTATGGAAAAAATTGCACCACCGCCAACCCCCGCCCCCCTACGACCATCCCACCCCCAAGTTCACACACCCCATAGAAAATGAAGATAAAGTAATGTTTACATATTTATATTAGCAATAATAAATTATCTAAAGGGAATAAAAATTTTCAAAACACTCCATTTAAAGGGGGGGTAACTCTATTGGTTTTGGATATGGATTGCCTTTAAAATTACATAATAATATCAATATCGTCCCCTTATGCTGCTTTGTGAAAAAACGAGAGCATTCGCACAACCAAGCTCCACTAGTATTATACACGTTCCGATAGTAAGTTGTGACATTAGTTTTCATATTATATAGGCCTACCACTCATCACAACCAGTTTTTTCATATTCGCCTTTATCATTCATGATAGATTTTTGTGTATAAATTATGGCAATGGCCAATATCGAAAGCAAAACCATGGAAAAAGAGACCTGACGACAAATGCTGCAAAAGCCCGTATTGAACGGAACATTTTTGTTTTTAACTCTTTTTCGTCCCGTTTCAGAAAAAAAAGAAACAAAATATATTTCCCCTTGCAATATGTACATTTCAAATGAATGTCAAAAAGTTTGGGTTAGAAATGGAGAGGAAAAAGAAACCTACCACTACCGGGAATTGAACCGGGTACCTCTCGCATCAAATATTAACGCGCTAACCAATTGCGCCACGGAGCCAGCTACGTCCATGTTCGAATTTTTAGATATTTATACTACCGCCGTAAAGCTGGAGTCTCGTTCAAGTTCAAGTTCAAGTTTATTTCACCAACATCATATTATATACAATAACAAAATATCAAGAAAAGGATGGTAGGACAATCACAAGAGCAAAGCTCGTAAGACATGATTGCCCTCGGTGCAAAAACAAAAGACGCCTACAGACAACAGACAAGGACGGGGTGAAAACGGCAGACTGACAGGACTAGTGCAGACAGACAATGACGTTGGCAATGGCAATAGCATATAAACAAAAGTCAATTAAAAAAATGCATTAACTTTATACAGTACAAAATAGAAAATTATGATACAGGGCATTTATGAAGCAATAAATTTACGAGTATAAAGAAATCAGATAATCTTTATAGCTGCGTTTGAATGAATTAGGAGACAAGGCGATTTTGATATCATCGGGGATAGAATAGCATTGGGCCCTGTCTTCTAATGGTATTTCTGGCCAAATCATAATTGAATATTGCAGGGCGAAACAAATTGGATGAGCGTGTTGAATAACTGTGGATGGCCATATTTTTAACAAAATAATTGGCAAAATTACAAGGCATGTTGTTAATACTGAAATTATACATAAATAACGCTTTGATAAGTTTATGAATATCAAAAATATTCAAAGTATTTAGCTGACAAAATAAAGGTGATGTAAGTGGGCCAGCCAGCTAGAATTGGTACATAACCTGATAATTCTCTTTTGTTTCACAAAAATAGAACTCAAATTACAATTGTTAGGATCTGCCCAAATTATATTACAGTAGTGTAGATGAGGTAGAACTAATGTATAGTACAAGTTAAATAACGTATCACACGAAAGAATGTGCTTTAGACGAAATTAGATTCCACTATATCTTGAAACAATATTAGTAACATAAGAGGTATGATCATACCATGTCAGAGATTCATCAAGAATAACACCCAAAAATTTAGTACGAGTAACTTTAATAAGTTCATTGCCATCTATAAATATATGAGTATTGTGGTATGTGCGATTGCTATGACGGTTTTTAAACATAATATGTGACCGTTCACGGCGAATGAGCCGTAAATTCCTCCGCCGGTCAATTTTGTTTTATTTCGTGTTTAAAAAATAAACACCATAAACTTTAAAATGGTATATCATTTGACTTCAAACGATATCCAGAAGCGGGGTTATGGTTTGTTAAACTTTGCTCCTTCAACAAAATTATAGCTTTTTTGGTTTATACATGTGTCTCTTTTTCCACATTGCTGGCAATAAATATCAAACAGTCATAATTGGCGGTCATTTCAAATCATCCCCAAGTCAACGAGGTTTAAGAAAGTTCTCTCATTGTTGTTAATTGTTGGTTATGCATACCTATACAAAATACAATGCCTGGTAACTCACCACCTGAACAGGATTTAGCAAAAGCAAACAAAGACCAGAGCTATTAAAAGTTCTATAGCCATCTAAGGTAGAAGCTTATTATCCACTTCAACAATAGGATAATTGATTAGTGTTTCACTATGAAAATCAGATCGATGAATACGACCTTCGTACACATTTTATACCGTAACTCAGAATACAATTTAGGCAATTTACGGCTCATTTGTGCTGCCGGGTCACATATAATTCGTTTTTTGAACATTAAGGGACAACTTATTGGCTTTGAACCATACAGAAATATTAGTTAATTGATTATTAACAGAACAAATAAGTTCATCAAGGTTCGGATTGGACATAATAGCATTTGCATCATCTGCATCAATAAAAAAGGACAAACCTTTCAAAGAATAAACAATATCATTAAGGAAAATAATAAAAGAAGGGGACCCAATACTGAACCTTGGGGAACACCACATTGAACTGTACTTAAAGAAGATTTACAATTATTAAACACAACAAATTGTTTTCTGTTGGTAAGATAGCTCCTGAACCACTCCAAAGCCTTTCCACGTACTCCATAATGGTGAAGTTTCTCAATGAGAATATCATGATTGATCGCCTTGGAGAGGTCCAGGAATATACCCAATGTATGGTGACCTTTATCAAGGTTAGAAACTATCATATTGTATGCCTCTAAAACAGCCATGTAGGATGAATAATTTGTCCTAAAACCAAATTGACTTTGATGAAGTAATGAATAAAATGTAAGAAAAATTATAAAGTCTCTTGTGAATAATACGCTCAAATATTTTTGAAAACACAGGAAGGATTGAAATTGGGCGATAATTGTTACATAAATGGGAGTCGCCAGCTTTAAAAATAGGAACAACTTTAGCGTGCTTAAGCTCATCTGGAAAAATTCCATTAGAAATAGACAAATTAAATATGTGAACCAACGGAGAAGCAATCAGATGTTTAACATGTTTTACAATATCAGGTCTAATTTCATCATATCCAGGACTTGCACCAGATCTAAGAGAAGCACATGTTTTGATAACTTCATTCGTGTCCGTTGGTGTAAGAAAAAGTGAATTCTGGGGAGAAGGAATATTATTCAAAAGTGATCAAAAGAAACATGTGTAGGATGAATATATTTAGCTAATTTACTACCAATGTTGGTGAAGAAATCATTAAAACCATTTGCAATCATTTTAGGATTAGTTGTTGGTGTGCCATTTATATCAAAACAATCTGGAAGAGGTTGCTTACGCTTCCTTCCTAAAAGATCATTAAGGATTTTCCAGGTTTTTTTGAGATTGTGCTTTTGTTCACTGAGCAAATTACAATAATACATTTTTTTAGAATTACGAATCAGACTGGTAGGAGTATTTCTATAATTTACTAGTAAACGCTTATTGGCATCTGTTGGAGAAGATTTAAATTTACGGTACAGCTTATCCTTACGATTGATGGATGTTAAAATAGCAGTTGTGATCCATGGTCTATGAGGAATACGCTTATAACTTAAATTCACACGTTTAGCAACGATTATATAATACAGACAGTTTATCAATAAATAACGTATACGCTTGGCTAACAGATTCTCGTGTATTCTCCTTAACAGAACATGATTCCAATTAGTTAATTGAAGGTGATTTGTAAATGCATGAATGTTCCGTTGAGTAAATGAACGACCATGTGTGGATCCAATAAAATTATATTTCAATGAAATAGAATCAGTAAATTGAAAAATAGGGTAATGATCCGTGATGTCAGACACACATATACCAGACTTAATTTTCTTAATCAAAAACATTAGTGAAAATATTATCAAGAAGTGTGGCAGAATGTGACGTTATCCTGGTGGGGCGATCTATAAGAGGAAACATATTATGATCAAAGAAATTTGTAAGGAAATTCTGAATTTTTAAATCATTCTCGTGCTGTAACAGGTCTAAGTTAAAATCACCTGGAATATAGCAATGCTTGTTTTCATTTGCAATAACATCAAGACAACAGTTTAAATCAGAGTTAAATGAATCAACGTCAGTTCTATGAGCACGATAAACATTACCAAATATTATATAGAGAGTTCCCGTGTTTTCAAGCGAAACGGACTACAATAGTGTTTATAACGTGATTCGCACCGCCGTATTCCTCATTCATTTGATTTGGTCAATGACCCTATTGGTGCAACATTCTACAAAATAACATTTGCTAATTATTGCGCGAGTGTTGGTATTCTGAAAATTGTAAACGGAGTTTAGGTTTCCCTCCAAGATGGCGGGTAACCCAAAACACGGGAACTCTCTATTCTTACACTTTGAATTCATAATTTCAATGAAGACTCAGAGCGATCAATAACATTAACAGAAGAGTCATGCTGAATTAGATCAAGATCCTTTCTTAATTTAAAAGAAAGCGAATTATGAATGTACAAAGCAGCACCACCACTTTTCCTGTTCTTCCGTGGTACACTAATTAAATTATAATTGGTAATATCGATTAAATTAGATTGATCCTCCTTAAATCAAGTTTCTGACATTGCAATTACAGAAAAAGTGTGTTTCAAATTTGATAAGAAAATTTCAATGTTGTCACGGTTTTGGTTAAAACTACGAGAATTTAAATGTAAAATTGAAAAATTGTCACTGAACGATACATCAATATCAAGTAAATTATCAAAGTAGTAGTTACAGGAGTTAACACAATTGGGTTTAAACAGATTCTTTGGCATAGCATTATCAACAATATCATCATACAAGAAAGGATTCAATTTTAGACTCAGCAACTTATTATATTCAATGGAATTATTGAAATAAAAATATTAAATTTAAATTCATTATCATCAAGAATGTGATTGAATGGAAATAAAGTACCAGTACAACTAAAACACATCCAGTTATAATCATCAATATTGCCATAAACACATTTTTTATGATATAAATTATTACAGTATTTACAAGTTAACATAATACGATCATGTGCAATGTTCTTCAAACATTTTTTACAATTTGCCATGAAGATCCAACGTCGAACACACACAACAACAACAACAAAAAAAAACACACACACACACCCCAACCCACAAGCTTACACTAAACACTGAAGTTTAAGTAGGTTATGAAAACAAATTAGGGGCCAAAAAGCATATAGGACAGAATCATACGAGCACGGAAACCACCAGGTAACTGATAAATATACCATAAAGAAAGGCTAATGCAAAAACAAATATAAATCAATAATAGATACAGAAATAATAATATAAGGGAATTTCATTTTTTTTTAAATCACAACGATTAGAAACCTAGTACTAACTATGACTTGAAAATACACAAACAAAAAGGGGAAAATTGATCACGACATTCCAGCAATCAAGGTGAAAATAGCAGGCAAGTAAGCAAATGGCGAAGATTAATGAAAGATAAACACGTTCAATCACTCGCCAATGAACACAATGATTCAGAAAATGTCATGGACAGCTAAATTTAAAACAAGTTAAAGTAAATGACAAGAAATAAATCAAGTAAATAAGTAATTAAACAATTAAAGAAAATGCATATGAATAAATATATTTAAAAAAGAAAGAAAAAAAAATTCAAAGACAACATTATGGAAAGCATAGTAAAAGATGAACCCTCAATCAAGTATCTCTGATAAGACAGGTGCAAGGATGACATCAATGGCTATAATCAGAAATACAAAGAGAACCAGGCTGAGCAGAGAGATCAGGAACAAGAAAAAAAACAGCTATCATTCAAACCAAAGCATACGTGAAAATTGGGTCATCTGATACAGACAGTTCACACTACAAACAATAATAAACAAATATAGAGTGCATGCACGGAAGGTCACCAGCCCAAATCATCCCCCACACACGCCCCAGAAGACACACAAATGCATGTAGTAGTACAAAAAGAATTGAATTGATCACAACAGGGGAAAACAGGTGATTGGGAAAACACTCCCTGCATCAGCATGTCCACCGGAGCGCGCCCGGAGGACGACCCGAACCAATGACCCTCCGTGCAAGCGCCCAATATTACAAACCATATATTCTAACAGCATTTATAAACAAATTATTTAGAACATTATTTAATTACTTTAAAATATTATTAATAAAACTAAACGAATGCAACATATCAGAAAGAGATATTATAAAAGTCCAAATCATGATACATACAGATTATCAATTTCAATTTCATAGCGCAAAAGTTCAAACACTTCAAAACGCGATATTATCCAACTAAGTATAAAGTTCAACCGATCCAGACATGGAGCAAAGCAAAATATCATTGTAAATTTACAGCGTTATCGCGAAAAAGTTCAGTTTGATAAGCGAGTGGTACAAATCCGGCAGCAGCGGGAAGACTGTTTTTGTAAACACAAAGTATATAACGAGAAAAGTTTATTTCATGCTACTCATAAACAGGTAGACTTACATGGCTAGTATAGTAGAAATAAAAGTTACTACTCCGTTTCATTCCAAACAACATTGTTTACCAATATGAGTACCTTTGTCCCGGTCACGCGGATCTTGGCATCTTTACCTTCTGCTCCAAGTTTCTTGTGAATCGTCATCAGACGCTTTCTCTCCTTCTGCATAGGTGCTGGAAGGTGGGGGACAGCAATTACCCTTTTCCCTTGCAAGCTGATTTCGGCTTCAGTTATTCCATTAAGAACCATCTCACGGTCACGCATCCGAACGAACTTGGCAATGATGGGTTTGCTGTTGTTGGTATGGGCTCTAGTAGGCAGTTGGTGGACATTGGAAAATATGATGTCTTGTTGCCTGGGGATTTTGGTTTTGGACATACGTCTCTCAAGACATCCTCACTATCCTCTGATTCAGTTGACTGTGGGACATTGAAGAACAGTAAATTAGATTTTTTACTGTACAGTTCCGTTTCAAGTCTACATTTGTTCAATGCATCAATCTCCTTCATCAGTTCTGTTTTAATGTTGGGCACTATTTCTTCTTTCAGCTCCGTTATTTCCTCATCTGCATATTTCAAACCTCTATCAAGTTCCTCCACATCATGTTTTATTGTATTAATTTCCTTCTGAACATCCCACAGCTGACGCGATAAACCAAAGAGGTTTTAAATAGAAATAGAGTCGCAATAGATTATATAATCTTTTGTTCGTTTGATGCCGATTAGAAGTGGCGACAGGCTATTCATAAAAGTGGTACCATTGTTTCGAATAAAGGGTTCCGCCATTAAATTGGTCACTGATCCGGCATCATATTAACGCTCTACACAACAGGCGAGTATCAATAAGTGACCACACTACAGTCATGTGTAAGGGCAGTCATGTGTAAAGTGGTACCATTGTACTCAATGTATCCCAAATGTGTGCTTGTGTGGGTCTGAAGACTATAAGGAGGCTTTAGCTGTCGATGCAATCATCTTTACCACCCACCTGACGATAGGTGTTTCATTTAAATAAATTGAATGCTCTTGCAGTCAGCTACCTGCACAACCGATTCTTTTGTTCTGCAAGGCTCACTCAGTCATTTAATGAGGCAATACAAACGATCGAAATTGGTGTTGAAATGAGCAAAATTTTGAGTTACACCTTTTCAGTGTAAAAATTTTTTTCTCAGCCAAATGAAAAGCAATAATTTTCATTTTTTTCAGTAAATGGCTGGAAAAACTATAATGCTTGATACTGATTTTTTTTTTTTTAAATCCTGGTGTTAAACTTAGGCCTGAAATTCAGTCATTTAGTGTAAGATATTCGATTTTTATAGGCTTCAGCTCGGCCCGCGAGCTTTTTCTTGGATCAACCTTTTAGCTTTTCAAAGTAATATAGTTCGCTAATGAAGGATTTTCCCCAAATTTCTAAAGCACATCACCGTGAGCTATATATCATAGTTTTGTCAGAATTTCCGTTATGATTTCACCATCTTTCACTGTCGGCTGAAAAAATTTCTAAATCAACACGTGAAATCTAAAGGCTAGTACTAGCATTTTGGATCGATATCCCTGGGTTTAATAGGAATACCGGCATGGCTATAGTGTTGCCAGAACTTCAATATAGCAAAGAAATTCCCAGACCTATAGCGCTCTATCCTACTGATCATGTTTAACCAGAACACCCAATTGGGGATTTAATCGCTGGTCGGGCAATTTGCTTTCAATGAAAAATTGACCTGGATAACAACAAAGGAAATATCGACTATTTCAGCTGGTTGCTCTCGAGATAAAAGTACTCACCATTGCCTACTTTTACTTAGTTTGACATTTTCGGAGCATAAATGGAAAAAGGGTAAAACAAAACGGAAATTCTGACAAAACTATAACATATAGACCCACACGATGTGCTTTACAGAGGTGGGAAATATCTTTCTTTAGCAAACTATGTTAGTTTGAGACGCTAAAACATGAATTCCGTAAAAAGCTCGCAGGCGAATTCAAGGCCTATAAAAATCAAAAATATCACACTAAAAGACACAATTTGATGCTTAATTTTAACACCAGGATTTTAAAAAAATGTATATTCAAGCACCAAGTTTTTAACTGACATTACTGAAGAAAAAAAAAATATTGCTTTATATTTGACCGAGAAAATTAATTTCATAGCAAAAAGGTGTATCTCTGAATTGTGCTGATTTTTACATGTATCGATCGACTTTTAGCGCGACTAAGCATTTCTAAAGAATTGGTTGTCCAGGCGGCAGACTGCTTGGTGATCGATTACACATTAGAATGTATGAAGGCTGCCATTTCCAGTCCATATATCTATATTACACTATAATGGTAATCGCTATACGTATAGGGCCTACATGTAAGTATAAGTATAGGCCTATAAAGGTTGTTTTTAAGAAATTTCAATTTAATTTTATTTTAAGAAGGAGATTGGTATAGAAATAGTGGCGTACCCAAAGAGGGGAGGGGGTTGGGGAGGGACAGATTCACCTCTGTGAGAAGTCTTGGGAGGGGGGAGGGAGGAAGAGGGGAGGAGGGGATATGGAGAATGAGAATGAGGGCTGGAGGAAGGGATAATAAATACAAGTAGATAAATAGAAATATAAGGAAAATGATGGGAATGAGAGAGGGAGGTTGAGAGGGGACAATGAGAGCGAGGGAGTGATAAAATGTAGGCCTAGGAAAGAATAAGTACAGAGAAGGGAAAAGAAAGGATGATGAATACATTTAATAATAATTATTAGGCCTATATAATAACTAAACACATAACAGCACTGGGCAGCCATTCGACGATGTCAATGCCTTTATTCGTTACGTAATTAAAACGCCCAGTCAGATGTATTTCACACCTACCAAACACAACTCACCCAATTTCGCAAACTGGACGTTGAATGTACACTCTCATGAATATTGATTGGCAACATTTTCCAATATGTCAGCGCTCTAATCGGAAACAATAGAACAATAGACCCTGCAGAGCGTTGCGATAAACCATCAAAGCGTGTTTTCATGTCAATGTCCATTTTGGTTAGCATTGTGTATAGACCACTTGACATCATTGTTTATCAACAAAGGCAATATCAGGGGGATGACACTCTTATTCACATTTTCATTTTACAACGCAAACCTATATCGAATCCCGGTGGTTTGCGAATAATGAAATGTCCGCATCCCAGATCAATTAAACCCTGGTATGAATTATTTATTAGCTTTCGCCACGATCCGTTTTGCAATAACATAAAAGCACTTCAAATAACAGCCCGTTGAGTTCAATGAACTACGCCCTGAAACCGATAGTGCCCCGTAAAGAAGCTCTAGCTCCCATTGACCTCTATACAGGTCAGTGAGCTCTCCATACACAAATGAACAAGTACAATAGGACAAGGCCAGCACCTATGACCTGCTTAGTGACATGTTATTTTGAAGTCTTCTAAAGCTTAATATCTTGAAGATTAGTATTCGTTTGTACATATGGACTGCGCATTTATGATGCAAAATATTAGTTCTTATATAAAATTACAAAATATTGGTATTATGACACACGGTATAGGTGATATAAAACGACTAATAAAATCATGTCATCATGGCGTCATGTCAAAGGTTCATTATATCCCGTATGTTTGTCTAAATTAAATAATATTTTCAGAACAATTTCTACACCCATTTAATATGTACTCAGGTGGAACCCGACTTTTTTTAATTTTCATTTCTTTTTATGTAACAAATTCAGGTTTTTCCATTGCGCGCGCTGCCGGGCAATACACATTTAATGCTAACATTGAATAAACTCGGAATTAAGAATATGCGTTTCTAGTATATACAGCGTCTGACTCTACCTGAGGACCTAGCCTGAGTCCCATGGGCTCCAAGAATGGCTCTCCATACACAAATTAACAAATACAATGAAGGGTCACCATTGCTCTCCATACACAAATGAACAAATACAATGGAGAGTCCGACTGCCATGCAAATGAGCCAAGTGTCCTCTCAAGGTATGCTCTGTGGCAATATCAAGGGGTGACACTAAATTCACGGTTGTTCTATTAGCAACGCAAAACCTATGAAAAATTCCGCTGGTTTACTAACTAGAAAGTGAAGCCAGTTATCGATCCGTTATGAATAATTCATGTTCGACCCCTTGGATCATGTTAATTGATATTGGCAAATAACAACGTTGTTAGTTTTGCGAACTTTGTCTGTTCAATGAGAGTATAGCGCGCCCCCAATACATCTGGGTACAAACCTGGCGAAAACGATCCAGTTTAATGAAATGGCGGACGGATATTCCCATCAGGCACCAGTGTTATGTTTTTTTCAAAGAAAGTCTACTAATTTGATATGAAATGACATTTTGCAATAGCAAAGTCAACATTAGGACTTGAGATCAATAATATGAAGGAAAAACGTGACAGAGGCAAGGTGTGAAACACAAGTAGTATTTGAAGTTAAAATAACCTTTGATACCCGACCTGAACTTCCATAGCTTTCCATCATGGCGCCTTATTCGTCTTTATGTATTTCTATATGCTCTCAAGTAAAATAAAATATCCAAACTGCACTAGGCAGACAGAATGTTACTTGGCTCCCAGCATGAATTATTGATTTTATACGGAAGTAAAGAAATACACAGTTGCCTGCAAGCCGTGCACCATACTCCAAATACTTCGGTAAATCTGAATAATGGTCACATGGTGACATATCATGTGTTCGGGAAATCACGTGGCAACATTTTAAGATTTCAGACTTGTTTGCTAGTTAAATTGTCATTTGTACTATTGATTATTTATCTTTGTTAATTAATATATCTTTTAAATGCTGATAAATCGTGGTTGGCTGCCCATATTACATGTTAAATTTAATGTTTTATGAATATAATTCTACCACGCAGAGGGGGTCACACAGCATAATTTCACACTACACGATTTAGCTAGATTTGGAGCTCTGCACTTCAAATTCACGTCAATTTCAAAGTTTATACACTTACTGTATTTAAAATAATACTTATTTTTTGTTATAACAAACTGGAACACGAAATAAACTAGCTTATTACCTATACAGAAAGGGATTTATACACATTCACTCAGCAATTTGACATGCCTGGCGCATCAAGACATTCTCTGTCTGGATAACATGCCTGTCGCCCTCAATACGTCTGGGCGCAAATTTAAATAACAATACGCTATTTACATATGAATGCGGCTTCATGCTAATTTCTAGCGCCGCTTCCAGGCGAATCGCTTCACTGTTCAATGGCTTTCTTGAACTATATGAAATGTGGTGGGAGATTTAAAATACACATGCCCTGAGCAAATTACGATGCGCGCGCACACTGCAGGGCAAAGAACAATGGAATATGCAATAATGCGTGCGCATACTGCCAGGGATCGATACCAATGGTGGTCTCTAGCTTGACCATATCGACCGATGCAATTGACTGCTCAAGTGTACTCGTGGCTGGTGCGTTGTTGTCGGCCATAATGTGCAGCGGGAAGTATTATAGGATTCAAATTCCAGATGAATATCGTGCAATAAAAGTCGTATAAATCCACGTTTTTCCTCACGAATGATCACAAAATGATGCACACAAGTATATAATAGTGATAAGTCAAGCACATAAGGTAAAGGATCAAGAAAATTATGATTTAACCCGGTGGTTCTCAGGAGCTCCGTATGACACACGTCCTTATAGCATGGCGGCCATTGATATTTATCGTTGCCTATTCGCCGCAAACGGACAATATATAAAGTCAGTTGGACTTGTGTTGTATGGTATCAAAATCATATTCGAGGCGAGCATTTGAGCACGCTCTGGGTCGGAATCTGTAAAAATTTGGGAATGTTAAATGAAGGTCCATTTATGACCCTAGTCCTAAATGGCGATGAGCGTTGAGATCCAAAAACAGAGCATTAATGTCAAAACAGTGGAACATTTACCCCTCATCATGCAGTTATTGTTAACTACATGTATGCACACAACACAGGGGCACTCACAATAGGCAATTGAACCCTACTGGTAGCGCTGTGTTGTAGCTATACGGGATGAACTAGTTATCATCATATATCAAAAAGTATAAAAGCTATGATTTTAGTACTTGCTCTATGTTTCAATTACTTATTCTTTTCCAAATATCTGAATCTTCAACCCGGTACAAGCTTTAATAACGGGGAACATACATTTTATTAAAAAGAAATCCTACCATCTATCCAAACTCGCCGTGTTATTCCAATGCACATGTTGCTTCACCGGGCAGCCATTTGTTTGGTCGTATTTGGAAGATTTGTGTCATAAAACCGGCATAGGTACAAATTTAGTACTTTCTGTTGTGATGTGCCTTGAGTAATTTAATTTAATTATTTAACTTTGTTCGCAAGCTGAAAGTATTTCATGAGATGGGAAAGCACCTTGTAATTGCAAGGTAATGGTGTAGAAAATCATTTTGGAATTCCCCAAATTATTGTAAACAAAGTCAGAGCTATGTTTGGTACTTGAAATCGCCAGTTCATTCTTCCACCATCAGGAAAACCCCCCAGAAAGTGATGTAATGTGAAAGGTGAAGGTGTACAATTAATCTTCGGAAATCCCAAGATTGCAGCAATGTTGTGAAAATGTGAATGAAGTGATGGTTTATTAATAGATCTTGGGTTTTATTGGAGTATAAAAATGTGAGAGCTTGAATTTGCTAATTGCAGAATATCATGGCAGATTGTAAGCTCCACGTGTGTGTGATGGTCTTCGTGCTTCAAAAAAAGAAGTACATTTTAACCAGTTTATGTAACCAATAATTGAGCTATTTTAATACAGCAACGAAGGCGATTGCGAGCACACAAAAGTGCTCTTCCTCATCAAAGGATTAAAGTTCTTCTGTCGAATTGCAGGAGTTTGCTGGGTTTGTGAAGGCCACGCATCTGTCAAAAAACAGCGGAGCTGTGTTAAAGAAACCTGTTCCCTAGAAAAAGAGTGATTGGTGAAAGAAACACCATTATTGGAGAAAGCAGCGCAAGGAGTTAATTGTGAAGAAAGCAGCGCAAGAAGATAAGTAATAGCAGCAAGCAGCATCATTTTCGTGTGAGGATTTCATACGCAAGGATATTTATAAACGCAAGTGTACACTGGACTTCGCTGATCTTCGCAGGACAAGTGAATAAGGATATATTACATCAGTCGTCCAGAACATTGCAAGAACTCTAGGATCACCAACAAGAAGACAGCTGGTTAAGTACTAATAAAGTAAAACTGTCATTGTGGGATATTGTTACTATATGTACCAATCATACTCTGTTTTCAATTAAAGACTTAGATTTTGTTAGCTTAACCAAGTGTATTTGTGTTGTGCATTCGTGTGAGTTCGGGTAAAAGGTGATTTTGGCCTTGAGTCAAATACGACTCGTAACAAAACTTGGGGGCTCGTTGTCCGGGAAATACACTGTAAAAAAGTTAACATTAATTTACTGAGTCTTGGAAGTGAAAGTACAGTATGGCAGAGTTTAAAGCAGAAGAGTTTCTTGAAACTATAAATTGGGAGAAGTTTGATGAGTTGAAGAAGCATTTGCCAAATATTATAACTTGAAAGTAAAGCAAGCTACAAGAAAGCAGGCAATCAAAAATGCCTTGATTGATGTTTTGGTCGGGGAGGACATTTTTGATGAATCCTTGTTGGCAGAGAAAATGGAGGTAGAAACTGACATCGGTGGGGACTCTGTAGTCAAATTGAAAGAGTTGGAAATTCAATTAGAAATGAAGAAAATAGAAATGGACCAAAAAGAAAAACTGGAAATGATCAAGTTAGAGAATGAAAAACAGAAAATGGCTATGGAAGAAAACGCGCGCCATGAAAAGATGCTGCTTGAAGAGAAATTGCGCCATGAAAAGATGGCGTTTGAAGAAAAATCGCGTCAAGAAAAGATGGCGCTTGAAGAAAAGGAAAAACTTGCAAAATTTGAACTTGAAAAACAAAAGTTGGAAATGGAAGAAAAGGAAAAACAAACAAAATTGCAAATAGAAGCTCAT
This sequence comes from Amphiura filiformis, assembly GCF_039555335.1. Classification (NCBI taxonomy): domain Eukaryota; kingdom Metazoa; phylum Echinodermata; class Ophiuroidea; order Amphilepidida; family Amphiuridae; genus Amphiura; species Amphiura filiformis. The sequence continues at coordinate 192,735 of NW_027305542.1, read as the reverse complement.
TTGAAAGAAAAAGAAATTGAAGAAAAGTACAAGTTTGAACAAAAAGAAGTTGGCAAAGCTAGGTGACAAATACTCATAAAGTTTCTCCTCAAAGTCGGGGTTTGATGTTACAAAGTATGTGAAGCTTGTGCCTAAATTCAAAGAAAAAGAAGTTGACGAGTACTTTCAACATTTTGAAAAGGTAGCTACAAATTTGAAATGGCCTAAAGAGCATTGGACCCTACTTTTGCAAAGTAGTTTTGTGGGGAAGTCCAGAGAGACTTACTCAGCTCTACCAATAGAGAAGTGATATAATTATGAAGAAGTCAAACAGGCAGTTCTCAAGGCTTATGAACTGGTGCCTGAAGCATACACACAAAAGTTCAGAGATTCAAGAAAGCAAGCAGATCAAACCCATGTAGAATTTGCTAGAGTAAAAGAACAAATGTTTGACAGGTGGCTTGGTGCAAAAGAAGTCAAAGATGATTTCGGCCAACTTAAGCAATTGGTTCTTATAGAAGAGTTCAAAAATGTGTTTACGCTGACATTAAAACCCACTTGGATGAAAGCGCTAGCAAAATTAAAAGTGACGCGGCGACAATGGCGGACGACTATGGCTTAACTCACAAATTGAATGCGAGTAAATTTAGTCAGAACAGAAGTTATTCAAACAGGTTCAGCCATAATCAACCTAGAGCAAATCAGGGTGGTACACAAGAAGGGAGATCTCAGTCTAATTCACAGCATAGTGCTGGTGGTAGAGGGACCTCAGGAAGTTCAGGAACAAATCAAAATTTGGGACTGAATTTAAATGCAAAGTAACTTGTACTCATTGTAAGAGACCAGGGCATACGATGACCCAGTGTTATTTCTTAAAAGGCAGACAAGATGCACAAAAACAGCAGCCATCTACTAATAATACTGTAGGATGTGCAGTGTCACTTGAGTCAAAGAAGCAAGTCAGTCAAATCAAGAAACAACAATTCCCACAAAAGGGAGGTGACACAGACAAGGTGTGTGAGGAATTTGAACCTTTTGTGTTAGAGGGAGTAGTATCACTAGGTGATAATGGTAGTCCAAAGCCCATGAAGATAGTGCGAGACACATGTTGTGCACGGTCTATGATTCTGGGAGGAACTTTGCCCTTTAATGAGGATAGTTCAGCTGGTAATGCTTTGATCCAGGGTATTGGGATGGAAATACTTAATGTACCTCTCCACAAAATTAACTTGACATCTGACTTGGTTTCTGGTCCGGTAACCATAGGAGTTAGACACGAATTGCCAGTCAAGGAGTGTCCATGTTGCTAGGAAATGATTTGGCAGGGGGAAGGTTTTTCCTGACCCAATAGTCACAGATAAGCCCTGTATGCAGGAAGATAATAGTGAGGAAAAGGAGATATTTCCTGCACGTGCAGTGACACGGGCAATGAGTAAGAGAGCCTCATTCGAAACAATTGAGGACAACCAAATTGATGACTTAGGCTACAATTTGGAAGACACATTTGTGTCAAAGTTGAATGAGAAAGAAGATAAACTTCCTTCTCCTGGGGATAAAAATACCCCTAAAAATGACACAGCCTCTGAGCATGAACAAATTGGGGAAAACATGAAAGACCCATTAAGTCATGACAAGCTGATTCTGGAGCAGCAAAATGACCCAGAACTCAAAGAGATCAATCAAAGGGCATTGACCCTAGAAGAAGCAGAACAAAATTCTGTCTGTTTTTACAAACAAGATGATGTGCTAATGAGAAAATGGCGCCCACCTGATGTACCTGCCGATGAATAGTGGAAGGTAGTGCACCAAATTGTGGTACCAAAAGTCTACCACACTGAAGTTATTAATATAGCACATGATAGTTCCATGGCAGGGCATTTGGGTGTTAAGAAAACTCATGAAAGAATTCTGAGACATTTCTGGTGGCCCACTCTCAGAAAAGATGTTTCTGAATATTGCAAAACATGTCACATATGCCAAGTAGTAGGGAAGCCAAATCAGAAAATACCTCCTGCTCCATTAAAGCCAATTCCAGCCTTTGATGAACCATTTAGTAGGGTTATTATTGATTGTGTAGCCCCCTACCAAAGACTAAGTCAGGTAATCAGTACCTTCTGACAATTACGTGCGCGTCAACACGCTTTCCTGAAGCCATACCCTTGAGAAATATTAAAGCAGTGACTACAGTGAAAGCTTTAACCAAGTTCTTCACATTTGTGGGGCTCCCCAAGTCCATACAGTCAGATCAAGGATCAAACTTTACTTCTGGAGTATTTCAGCAGGTCATGTATCAATTAGGGATAGAACAGTATACCTCAAGTGCTTACCATCCAGAATCACAAGGTCCACTAGAAAGGTTCCACCAAACTTTGAAAAACATGATCAGAACATACTGTTTGGAATTTCAGAGGGACTGGGATGAGGGAGTACACTTGTTGTTGTTTGCTGCTAGGGAAGCTGTTCAGGAAACTTTGGGATTTAGTCCTTTTGAGTTAGTGTTTGGACACACAGTGCGCGGGCCCTTAAAGTTGTTGAAAGAGAAGTGGCTCAATGAGAAATCAGATATCAATTTATTGGATTATGTCACCAATTTTAAGCATAGGCTTAACAGAGTAACTGATATCGCCAAAGAAAACTTGAAACAGGGTCAGGCCAAAATGAAACAATGGTATGATAAACATGCCAAAGAGAGAGTGTTCAAACCAGGTGACAAAGTTCTAGTACTGTTTCCAATTCCAGTACACCCATTGCAAGCCAGATATCATGGCCCATGTGAGGTAGAGTCAAAAGTGGGTGAAGTAGATTATATTATCAAGACTCCTGGTAGACGCAAGAGCAGGCAGTTATACCACATAAATATGCTCAAAGAGTATGTTGAAAGAAGTGACAGTGGCATTCCAAAACCTATGTGTACAGTAAAACATGCTGATAATGTAGACAAACATGCCGATGTCACATTTGACCAGGACAAAGAGCTGGAGCACAAAGAGTATAATGTAAAATTGAACAATTCTGATGTGCTCACTAATTTGGACTCAAAGTTAGGTCATCTTTCTCAAGATCAACAAAGTCAAATTGCAAATTTGATTCACAAATTTGACAATATATTTTCTGATACGCCAAGTAGAACAAATGCTGCATTTCATGATGTAGATGTTGGTGATACAAAACCAATCAAGCAGCATCCTTACAGAGTCAATCCATTGAAAATGGAACATCTCAAAAATGAGATCAATTATATGCTAGACAATGATATCATAGAACCAAGTAGTAGTGAATGGAGTTCACCGTGTATACTTGTTCCCAAGCCTGATGGTTCATACCGATTAGTAGCAGATATGAGAGCTGCAAATGTTCATTCAAAAACAGACTCGTACCCAATTCCAAGAATTGATGATTGCATAGACAAAATTGGGAATGCAAAATTTGTTAGCAAATTTGATCTTTTGAAAGGCAGGTTCCACTCACAGACCGTGCCAAAGAGATTTCTGCTTTTTGTACACCATTTGGTCTTTACCAGTACAAAGTTATGCCATTCGGTTTGAAAAACGCGCCAGCAACATTTCAGAGAATGGTGAACCAAATTGTGGCAGACATAGAGGGATGTGAAGCGTATGTAGATGATTTGATTGTTTGCAGTCAAACTTGGGAACAACACATGGAACAACTCCATCAATTGTTTAAGAAGCTGTCTGAAGTACAATTAACAGTCAATCTGGTAAAAATTGAATTTTGTCATGCCACAGTCACATACTTGGGATATGTTGTAGGTCAAGGTCAGGTGAAACCTATCAAAGCCAAAGTTGAAGCAATTGAGTAATATCCCACACCTGTAAACAAGAAGGCACTCATGAGATTTCTAGGAATGGTTGGCTATTATAGAAAGTTCCGTCCAAACTTGTCAGAGATAGCAAGTCCTTTGACTGATTTGTTGAAGAAAGATGCAAAATTCATTTGGTCAGAACAGTGTGAAAATGCTTTTCACAAAGTCAAATTAATACTCATGAGTTCACCAGTACTTACTGCACCTGATTTTCAGAAGCAGTTCAAGTTGACTGTTGACGCCAGAGATATAGGCTGTGGAGGTGTTGTGATGCAAGAGGGTGAAGATCAAATTGACCACCCTATATGTTACTTTTCAAGGAAATTTAACAAGCACCAGAGAAATTACTCCACAATTGAGAAGGAGTGTCTAGCATTGCTATTAGCATTGCTACATTTTGATGTGTATTTGGGTACCACAGTATACCCTGTGCTTGTTTTCACAGATCACAATCCCCCTCACCTTCATCAACAGGATGAAGAACAAAAACCAAAGACTGGTGAGGTGGAGTTTGACCTTGCAAGAGTACAATCTGGACATCAAACATATTAAGGGAAAAGACAATGTAATGGCTGATGCCCTGTCCAGAATTGCATAAAAAACCTGATAAACAAAAATTCCTTTTAAAAGGGAAGTTGTGTGTGACAAGAAGTCACTGTGTATGATGAGTTAAATACTCAAAGTTGATAATATGTTGAAGTTTATGTAAAAGAAGAAAACATTTAAGAAAGTTTTCATTGCATTCGAACTTTCTTCTTTTAAGGGGGAGGGTGTGATGTGGCCGGATTAATTTAATTTAATTATTTAACTTTGTTTGCAAGCTGAAAGTATTTCATGAGATGGGAAAGCACCTTGTAATTGCAAGGTAATGGTGTGGAAAATCATTTTTGGAATTCCCCCAAATTATTGTAAACAAAGTCAGAGCTATGTTTGGAACTTGGAAATCCCCAGTTCATTATTGCACCATCAGGAAAAACCCCCAGGAAGTGATGTAATGTGAAAGGTGAAGGTGTACAATTAATCTTCGGAAATCCCAAGATTGCAGCAATGTTGTGAAAATGTGAATGAAGTGATGGTTTATTAATAGATCTTGGGTTTTATTGGAGTATAAAAATGTGAGAGCTTGAATTTGCTAATTGCAGAATATCATGGCAGATTGTAAGCTCCACATGTGTGTGATGGTCTTCGTGCTTCAAAAAAAGAAGTACATTTTAACCAGTTTATGTAGCCAATAATTGAGCTATTTTAATACAGCAACGAAGGAGATTTCGAGCACACAAAAGTGCTCTTCCTCATCCAAGGATTAAAGTTCTTCTGTCGAATTGCTGGAGTTTGATGGGTTTGTGAAGGCCACGCATCTGTCAAAAACAGCGGAGCCGTGATAAAGGAACCTGTTCCCTGGAAAAAGAGTGATTGGTGAAAGAAACACCATTATTGGAGAAAGCAGCGCAAGGAGTTAATTGTGAAGAAAGCAGCGCAAGAAGATAAGTAATAGCAGCAAGCAGCATAATTTTCGTGTGAGGATTTCATACGCAAGGATATTTATAAACGCAAGTGTACACTAGACTTCGCTGATCTTCGCAGGACAAGTGAATAAGGATATATTACATCCGTCGTCCAGAACATTGCAAGAACTCTAGGATCACCAACAAGAAGACAGCTGGTTAAGTACTTATTGAGTAAAACTGTCATTGTGGGATTTTATTGTATATGTGATATTGTTACTATATGTACCAATCATACTCTGTTTTCAATATTAGATTTTGTTAGCTTAACCAAATAGTGTATTTGTGTTGTGCATTCGTGTGAGTTCGGGTAAAAGGTGATTTTGGCCTTGAGTCAAATACGACTCATAACACTGTCAATCAATTATGGCTTATTCTCTACATGTCAATCTCTAAATAAGTGGCATAGTCCTCATAATAACGGTGGTCCGACTTGATGAGTAAATGACAGCAAACAGCTGCAAACCAGTAAAAAATACCCCAAAACTTGGTCAGTGGAGCTCCGCTCGTACATATCAATAGCGTCATTATCGATTGGATTAGTCGTCCGTAGCGGACAATTCGGTCGCTCATTGGATCAATATTATCAGGTGGTAATAAATTTGCATTGGACAATAGATTACTATATAATGGTTTAGTACTGCATTATATCGGTTTAATCTTCAATAAGCGGGTTTATGGCTGGAAAGGTCACGGTGAATTTGCTGTGGACGACACTGCACTATGTTATTCCCAAAACGACGTTGGATGGCGAAAATCCGATCCTTTTTCCACGGGGGATGCGTAGCTCAAATATATGTGCGTGGTTCCCCCGTTGCAAAAAAAAAAAAAATCTTAAAACAATGGTATGACGTCACCACTTCTTAAATTTTTCCAAAAATTTGCCCTCAAAGTCATAATAAGAGTCCAATACAAGAATCAACTGCAGAAATTCATACTTTAATAATCTATCTTCATATATATCCGGTTATTTGAGATAATGATCGCCCCGTTATCTTGCTATCTCATGACAAAGTCATACGGGAAATTCTCTGTACAATGCCATATATCATCAGAATTACCCGACCATACTGCAGTTACTGTCCGTTTTCCTATACACAATACACAGTGCTCTTACCATTGACGCGTTATATATTATGATGTGCAGTTAATACTCATATATTCTTTTATACATAGGATGCTTCAGTTTTAACACAAAAAATATTGCATTGAAAACCTTCCCACTCGGCGATTTCAAAAAGGTAACAACGCTTCCCGAGAATGTGCAATAAATTAGCATTATTTTTTTTTGTTATTTTAGCAGCATTCTAGAAACACTTAGCGTATGGCAAGTATTGCTGTACCTCAACACAGAGTTGAGGCTTTCTGGCTAACTGCAATTGGCTATATTGAGATATGAGAACTGGAATTGTGCTATATCTGTTTTTAATTGGAAGAATATGTGGGTTCTGATGATTATTTTGGTGCCAAAATCTCAAAATGGCCGAAAAGTGAGTTAAAGCTTTCTGGTTCTGAACCCTCAATATATATGTAAATTTATATTGGATTTGCTAACATAATTCATTCCTGCATCATTATCTACAGCGTATCATGTGGACTACCGCTTTCCCAACGATATACTATGAGTAGATTGCCTCCTTATCTAATACAGAGATGATGGCTCTAAAAAGAGTCGTTGTAGTAGGTGCCACATTTCCTACTGAATATTCAGTGACTCTGCAAAGATACTGTCCGTTGTCCACTATAAGGTTGGCGGCTCCAAAAAGAGTTGTGTAAACTTATCTTATCACCAACATGTGTTTGGTATAGATGATGTGACTTCTGACGTCAATGCCTGACAGTATGCGCACGCATCATCACAATTTCCATTGTTTTTGCCTGGCAGTATGCGCGCGCATCATATTTTGTTCAGGGCTCGTGTTTTTAAAACTCCCGCCACATCACAATAAGACTATTAAACAGTGTAGTGGTTGCATGGGGTTCATTCAAGCATAAAGATGATACCAATCCCTTGCCTTTGTTGATAAACATTGAGGTCACCTCATCTATAGTGATCACATAGATAACAGGAAATCTCACGGTAGTATTTTTAAACTTACTTTTTTTTCATTAGAAATATCACTACCGATTTGACTAGCCGCATTCGCACATCTAACCGGCCGAAGAAATGGATTCCAAAGTCCAGCATTCAGCCAAACGAAACATGTCGTTGAAACTCAAAGTTACCGCCATTCTGTTAGTTGTGTGTGTTTTTGCTATTTTTGAGGGCGAAAGACTCCTCGATAGTATCACGTCGTTTGATATTTATGAGGTAAGTATACTTTGTCGTTTATGTTCCAGCTTTGTATCAATCGATTGAAGCATAGATCCAACCGATTTATAAATAAAACATTTCTTGTTGCTCAAAAATTGCTCAACGTAACAAAAAAAGTCTTGGGTCAAAAAATATTTTTATTAATTTTAATTTTTTTAAACTAGATAAAAATATTTAGGAACCTTTTTTTTAAAAATTTTAACCAACTTTGAAAAATTTGCACCAAAAATGGTCAAAAAAATGCAAAAGCCGGATTTTCGCCCAGATTTCAAATATCTATGATCTATATGCATGGGAGATCATTATCTCCGATTCCAGATAACCCAACGTTTATGTTTCCCAATTAAAAAAACAAAACAATTAATTTTAAATAATTGAAGACTATCCCGAAAAAATAAGTCGATATCTTTGTTTTAGGAAGATGGCGAATAACTAAGTAACATTTAAATTTAGTTACCTGGATGTACAAGGGATGGTCAGTATTTTGACCTTTGAAAAGTTGACCTTTGACCCCAGATATGGCTTATTTTTATCACGTGTAGACTGTACTTTTTATTTTCAAACCAAACATGTATCAGTTATATCACACGCCTGATTCTGTAACAGTATTAGAATCAAATCAGTAGCCAACAGACACCGCAATACAAAACAGACGGACCTTTAAATCTGAAGTGAAGGCACATGTTAAAAAATCGTCAGAGAATTAAGAATCTAATAATTATGTATAGTTAAGAAATTAAGAAATATTAGGTCCAACATCTGCCTTTTATAGACATGTCAAAACTTTGAACTCCAACAATGTGGAAAAAACGGGTACTAAAATTAACAATAATTATTTCTAAAATGAAACAAACAAAAATATAATTAGTGGTCAAGTGTACGAACTGGTATTCAGTACTAGAGTAAATCTGTCAGTCCTTCAACATCTACGCACGGTCATCGGGACTCATTGCGCATGTGTGGGTGCAAGGACCGATGCAAAATACTGGAAATGTATGAAACGTGTGAAATGTATGAAAATAGGACCTAAAATATAACAAAATATTGTGTAAATAAAAAGATTAGTAATCTATGTGAGTTTTCATGGATAATCTCAACCTTATATAAGCGGGAGAAATATTATTATTCATTGAAACAATGACCTTTCTCTCTCTCTCTCCCATCTCTTACTTCCCCTCTCTCTCTCTCTCACTCTCTCTCCCATCTCTTACTTCCCCCTCTCCTCTCTCTCACTCTCTCTCCCATCTCTTACTTCCCCCCTCTCCCTCTCTCTCTCCCATCTCTTACTTCCCCCTCTCCCTCTCTCTCTCTCCCATCTCTTACTTCCCCCTCTCCCTCTCTCTCACTCTCTTTCTCATTCTCTATGCCTCCCCTCCCCTTTCCCTTCCTCTGTTTCTCTCTCTTTAATCATGATTTGTTTTTACTGACAAGAAAATTTCAAATTCTACTTTGGTTTTATTGGCATTTGCCAATATCAAAATACACCAGGCGCACAAAACGAAACTAGTCAGTTATAGTCATCTTTGCTGTTCAATAACCTGATAACTTTGGATGATTCTGAAATATGCATTTTGTTAATGGACTTTGCTTTCTCATTTGACACCTTGTTCGTGAAAATCCAACCGGAATTGACCAATATATGCACCTCAAAAGCCTCACCAGCAAAATCAAAAGTTGCAATTTCACCGATTTTCAATGGGAACGCATCGTTGTATTGCACACAAGCACCACGTGTCAATCAATAAAGCACACACTATAACAGGCACAGGTGAATCGTTAAAATTGAAACTTTTCATGTTGGGGTTTGAGGGTTTGGAGGCGCATATCTTGGTCAATTCTTGCTCGATTTTCACGAACAGGGTGTCAAATGAGAAAGCAAAGTCCAATTAACAATATGTATATTTCAGAATAGTCCAACATTATCAAGTTATTGAACAGGTCAGCAAAGATGACTATAACTGACGAGTTTCTTTTTGTGCCTGGTGTATGTATAGAAGATACATCGTTGTTCTCAAATTAGAACTAGTGCGATTATGAAGGACTGTGAAATCACACATGCGATATCCAAAACGACGGCCATATGTCAATAATTATGAGGATATTCATATTATGATAATACAATATTATTGATGATCTGAAAGCTGTCAGTCGTTAGGTATGTGTTATAAACGATCAGCAATGTAATGTTTTCAATTAGATGAAAGAAATTGCTATCCAGGGTATATATTTAATAACATATGCTTAGGCGTATTTATTACAACAGATCGGCATGTACGAGGGTCAATAAAAAAGTGCTGCCTCTGCCCTCATATTTCAGCTTGTGCAATAGTATACCTTTCATACTTTCCATGATAATAACATAGAGTCATCTAGTTTGTGACAAATTCTAGTTTTAATACCATTAATTTGTGGGTTATAATTAAATAGCATTTCTGCAAATTAGCTCCAGGGAGGTAAATAAGGATAATTTACTGGGTGGGCAATTTAATTTATTTTCGCCCTCAAATTAGGGAAAATAATTTACTGGGTGGGCAGCGATAATTAATGGCATCCAGGCGTTTGAATTTTCGGAAGTGTACACCTGACCTTCCCTCCAAATGCATCTCATATAGATAGGCCTATTAGCATATTCATGTTGTAACTTTCAAGAAAAATTAATTCTATATATCATATTATATTTCATTTTGGACATTTAAAAATCATACACTAGTTATCACTCACCATTTATACTCCTAGGTAGGGAAAAAGCAGTAAAGTTATAGATGGGAAAGGTAATGTTTAAATTTGGCCTTACAGTGAAATAATGTTTTGACTTTTACTCGGTCACTTGTCACAGATTACAGATAAATTTAATTATACCTGTTTTATACGAGTGGCATTGACTAAAATGTATTGAAATTATTTGATAAGAAATTATGAAAATGTGTTAAAAACATGAAAAGAACTATATTTCTAAAATTTATAAAAAAAATTATTGCCAACCCAGTATTTGAAACCAGATATTTAATTTCAATGTTTTCAAGTATTTCCCAGTAATGTCCGGTATCAGAGATGCTACTTTTCCTTCTCATGCCTGAATTCCTTGTTTTATAAATTAGTCAAAATGTCCGCACAGACCGCACTTTTGATTATCTTCAGCCCATTGTTGGGACTTTTTATCCAAATTTACACACTATTACAATCGGGTTTTTTTCACGAATTTTCAGGGTTTTTGAGTGGCCCAAAGTGGCATTTCTGCGGTATGTTGGTATTTTCAACCCAAGCCGATAAATGAATTTACTAGAATTTGGCAATATATGGACAACCCTGAATTATATTGACCTATTTCCCAACTATAATTAAAATGCTCATTTTGCCAAATGTTATCATTATTATAACATATGCCCCAATAGCTCCCAATGTTGCACAAAATAATCAAAACCGATGTAGAATCACAGTCGAAAGGTGTAAAAAGTAATGAACAAAAAAATGACATAACAATTATATTGACCTAACTCTTCCTATAATTAAAATGTTTACTTTGCCAATTCTTATATATTAAATTTAATAACATAGGCCCCAATGTTGCACAAAATAAAGACACATGTAGAATCACCGACCTGTGTAAGAAGTAACATGTATTCTTTCAACATTTCTAGTTTAGATTGATTGCCGGGAACCATTTTCAAAATACTATTACCTATACACCAATCCGAGAAGCGTTTACTGTATTTGGCCCTCTATTGACGGCAACACAGATGTACCAGAGCGGGAGATTTAATTCGTAATTCAATACTCATGATTGTGTATTGAATATCACTGTTGTGTACAATTCCCGGGTACAATTCTGTATAGCACACAATAAATAATGGATGGAACCCCCGACCTCGGGACACCGCAGTTTTACATCGGGGACACCGCAGTAATGGCGAAGTCGGATAGGTGTATTAACCCTAACCGCCTAAGGGCTTTTTGGCGACGGGAAGGGAAAGAAGGAAAGAATAAAGAGAGAAAAGAAAGAAAATAGGTTGTTTGCTCTGGGTGGGATTCGAACCCGAGACCCCTCGCATGCCAAGCACTCGATCGGCGACACTTTGCCACGGGTCTTGGGCTTCGCTGGCCAGTGAAACCGTGCCTATTATAGGGCGATTGCGTCATCACACCACGTGGGATGCACGCACCAACAGCGCATATATCAAGTAGTATTTTGTAGTATACAGGAGGGTTAGGGTTAATGCATGCTCAAAGACTTGAAATGAGCAATGTATAATGATGAAGTTTCAAATAATGTTTCAAGTCTGTTAATTAAACACGCCTTATTCAAGAATATCCATATTTATGGGCTCATAAGATTTATTTCAGGTTTTGTGTGGAAATTGCTCTTTCCTATACCATTTTGTATTGTGTGATAAATATTCCTACTCTGAAGTTCATGGTAAATGAATAAATTGGAAATTATTAAGCCACATCACTTTCAATATTCAACATCACTTTCAAAATGCAAGTTCATTTCAAGAGATGCAGGTTGGTACTAGTTTTATGATAATTATTATATATTGCCCAATTTTTTGGGGGAAAATAATTTACTGGGTGAACACTTTTGGGCAATGGGCAAGTTGAATTTACTGGGTGGGCAAAATAATTTACTGGGTGCAAATATGAACAGCTACACTATATAATGCAGTAGAAAAAAATTAGAAACACTGTGACCAAGTTTCAAGGCAAAAGTATTCAAAATAAAAGTACCCTGAACATGAGCCTGTTCAGTAATTTTAGCTTATTAACTATATTGCTTATAAAACAATAAGATACAAAGATAATATGATATATTATGAATCAAAAGGCATATTGATCAGTGTACGTTACCCCACTCAATTTAAGTTTAAAACTTGCTCAGAAAGTACCCCATATTTAACCTTCAAGCCTCAAAAAGTTACCACGGAGTGAGTAGCAATCTAGACTTTAACAATCGACCCCGGAATTGAGACAACACAAAATAAAACAAAAACAAAAACCCTCTATCAATATATTACAGGGATGGTATATTTTGCTGTTAACATTCAACAATAAAGCTACAATCAAGTGCAAATTTCCCTGGGACACTTTTATATTTCGCGCTCTCTGTTCAATAAAACCGGTCATATGTGACCGTACAGCACGAATGAGCCGTAAATGTCCTCAATTGTATTCTGAGTTACAGTGTAAAATGGGCATGAAGGTCATATTCATAGCTATTTCAATTTGGTGCTACGTGTATCTCATTAAATGAGGTACACGTAGCACCAAATTGAGGTACCTATGAATACGACCTTCATGCCCATTTTACACTGTAACTCAGAATACAATTGAGGACATTTACGGCTCATTCGTGCTGTACGGTCACATATGAAGTTCACCATATGATATTTTATTTGTATAGTTTCCAACCTATATCGAATCCCTCCTCCCCACCAACCAGTGTTGGAGCAAAAATATAGCCCATTTCAAAAATGAGGCGTTTGCTATACAACATTGAATAGGGGAGCGGGAGGGTCATTGAACTATGGAAGTGTCCCAGCAAATTTGCACTTGATTGTAGGTTAAATCGTGATGGGTTTTGTTTCTTTATGTAAATTTGACAATATCAATCTTGTTTCTCTTAAATATTAGTCATACCTAAACAGCAATTGTCAAGTACCTCGGCTGGATAAAGAGAAACATATTCCGTCAACGGGTGTCTCGTGTCAACGGCCTCCACCAATCAAAGGATCTTGCGATATAGCTCGTCAGGTATTCTTCTCTGAACCAACACCAACATGCTCACACCAAACCACTTACGATATATGTCGAATCAAGGTAATTGTCATTATTTATAACTACTAGCACCATATGCCCGTGCCCGTATGTATGACAGCACACATTCATTGAACATTTGGTATTTATTTTAATTTAAATTTGGTGTAATTAGTTTATCATGTTTATTTCCAATTTTGCATGATTTGACATTTGCCCCTATTATGACCTTCGACCTTGAATGATTTCACTCACCAAGTTTTAGCCCAGTTTAAAATGGGACCGTTGACCTCCGCAATTCCCTCATATTAAGTATTCCACTCATCAAGCCCAGTCAAAGGATAAAAATTGACTTTTGTCCTCCGATTGACCTCTGACCTTAGACCTCCGCTTTCCCCTTATATCAAGAATTCCACTTACCAAGTTTAAGACCAATCGGACAAAGTTTTAACTTTGACCTTTGATCTTTGATTTTTACATAATGTAGTTTATAACACTCCTGTACTCCTCGATCTCCCGTATGAATTTGGCGAAGTTCAAGGCCAATCGGTCAAAGTAGGCCAGTGGTACTCTGTACGAACTGCCTTTACTGATACTGAGGACAAAAACTGTTTAACAGTCGCATCCTCTGCTGTAAGCAGCGGCCAGGTCACGGTTTACATGACAAACAGTCCAGGTCAGTCAGGGTCGGAGGTACATGAAATGTGCAACGCCCTCCAAGTAATCAAGGCCTAATAGTCTAAATCGGTAATGCTACCACACATTTTGTTTTAAAGTGCAATTAAATAATCTATGAAAGAGATAATTTAATACTTAGAACTTCCGAAAAGATAAGAAAAGACGTTTTTATTGCGGCGTCGTCTGCGAACTAAAGACAGCGTAAGAGTGAAAGACTTAAAAAGACCCACTAACTGCTAAATTTGGATATCCAACTAGATTGGCCCGCAGGGCAACAAAGAACCACTACCCGCGAAATATGTATACATCCAAGAAGCTTAAACTATAAAGTGAAGAATGAGGGAAATTATGGGGTAAAAGTTAAAAAAAACAGTAATCATATGTTGTCAAGGTCACTGGGCTTTCTTGCCCTGCGGGGCCATTTTATTGTTTAGTCGTCGTATAGGTGTCTCCGGCCTCAGGCCTGCCGGCCCAGCGGCCTTGATGCTTTTTATTGATACTATGAGCCCATGCGACGACTGAACACTCCAAGTGAGTTCCAATATAAAAGGTCCCGCACACAAGAAATCCCAGTGACCTTGACAAAATAGAAATGTGAGGACATCAAAATTGTCCTCAATTTTTTTACTGTCCTCACATTGTACATGTAGTATAGAATAATGTCCTCACTTACATTAGTTTACAAATACACACATACCCCCATACATACATAATCACATACAACATTAGCCAAATTATAGTAAGATAAAATGGGTGTCCTGATTTGTAACATTCGATTAAAACTTTCACTATCCTGCTTTTGGAAAACTTATTATTTTACAGCGTTATTTAAATTGATAGTAAATAATTAGCCCTATACCTTGCGTACAAAATGGCTTTATTCAAATGTCTCTACTTACCTTAAGGGATGGGGTATGAACGTTTGGGCAGTATTTATTGCATTCTGAATACGAAGAATGTCCTTCTGATATCAAATAATTTTGATTTTTTGAAATTCGCAATGTAATACACGTCTATGGCAAATGATTAAAAATTGATATTGTAGATATTTAACTGTACTCGAAGTAAACTTTATAACTCTTATGATTTATACTTAAAGTGTATGTAGGTGGGATGAAAAGGATGAAAAGCCGACGATCAATTAAAATTTTTAACCTTTTGTATTGAAGATATGGATTTTTTTCCCAAAACAAAAAAAAAAAAAATTTGGGAAAAAAGGTCCATATCTTCAATATGAAAGGTCAACATTTTCAATTGATCGTCGGCTTTTCCTCCCAGCTACATACACTTTAAGAATATATCATTAGATTTATAACATTTACTTCGAGGACTGTTATATATCAAAAATGTGAAACATATGAAAATTTAATAATTTGTCATAAAATTTGTATTATATCGTGAATTTCAAAAAATTAAAATTATTTGATATCGGAAAGACATTCTTCGTATTCAGAATGCAATTCGATATGTCTGATGTGCTCTCATGTCCCACAAAAAATACTGTCGAAACGCTCAAAACGCTCATTCCAGAAACAAACTAGAAACACAATGTTTAATAATTAATCACATTTTGAAATAACTTTGTATCACACATTGATAATGTATTTTGACTTAAACATATATCTCCTCAAAGATGATAATGGCAGACCTATACTCACTATTACTTGGACCTCATTTATTCTCATTCCTTGATTTAAACTATATAAAAACCAACAAGAATTACAAAAAAGTACAGCTATAACTATTGGTAACATATTAATAAATTGTGATAATGTAATAAAATCGGCTATTCTTGGTTACTGATACTAGTAATCACATGCCAACAGTAGCTGTGAATAATTTGAGTTGGATAATAGAACTATTAATAAAACGTAGAAGACAAATTAACAATATTATTGGCCGAACACAAAAACAAGCTCTTTCATACAGGATGTCCCTGAAAGAACTGAATTGTATGGGTACTTTAACGCATAAACCAAAAAAAAACAAAAAACACACACACAACTAAACAGCTGATATGGTTGAGAATTATATCAGCTATCACATATTTTTTGAATTTTGACAATTGACTGCTCTGTTTTTGAAATAAAAGAATTTTACGAAACTACCTCATTTTCAGCCCGTTCCACGGAGTCAAATATCTGTCAATGACAATAGACTCCTCGTGCACTAATGATACGCAGTGATTAGCAGTCCAAATATTCGTTCATTCATTCATTCATTCATATTTTATTTCCATAAAAATATAGATCATCGATGAAAACAGATCATCGATGGATATTTGAATCCGTGGAAAGGTTTGAAAATGAGGGAGTTTCGTAAAATTCTAATATACCACGAACGGTGTAGTCAATTGTCAAAATTCAAAAACTATGTAATAGTTAATTTATTCCTCAGCCACACCAGTTATTTAGTTGTGGCGTTAAAATACCCAAACAATTCCCAGTATAAACGGTGATTCAGGGTTATAATTACAGAGCAGCCATACTAAATGAATTGAATGACTTCTTTGATGATGTATGACTAAAATTAGCGTCACAAATTTTAGGGAGGCAAGTAGTCTGCTATTTTGGTGACAACAGATAAGTGACCTACATTTTTCTGAAATCCATACACTTTTTCGCATGACATGACTTCCACACAGAGAGTGTATATTTCAAATTGAGCTACCCATGCACATGCGTGTATTTTTATTAGAGAAAAAAGGTTGGGGCAGAGGGAGTGGCAAGAAGAATTAATATTGAACAAAGGGCGGAAAATTATGGAAAACTAATGTAACTATGCCTTTTGGTCACCAGCAGTGCCATCGCTCGAGGCGATGAGGGTTAAGGGGGTGTTGTAACACCTCTAATTCTTTAATATTAAAAAAATTGTTAAGATAATCTATTTTTTAATGATACATGTAAGCCGCCCCTTGCCTAATGTTGGCTTTGAAAAGAGCCGTTCACTGAAGACTGTCTCTTGTCAACAGAAAACAAGTATATCTCGCTTATCTGCTTATGTGACCGGTTTGGTAGCTCTGAAAAGAGCCGTTCACTGAAGACTGTCCCTTGTCAACAGGGAACAAGCAGACCTCGCCCTCTCTGCTTATGTAAAAGGTTTGATGGCTCTGAAAAGAGCAGTTCACTGAAGACTGTCCCTTGTCAACGGGGAACAAGCAGAATTCGCCTATCTGCTTATGTAAAAGGTTTGATGGCTCTGAAAAGAGCAGTTCACTGAAGACTGCCCCTTACCAATAGGGAACAAGCACACCTCGCCTAACGAGTTTTAATATCATGTCATTTTTATGTTATGTTTTATATTATGTCAGTTAGCTCATTAAGTATGCAAATATGCAAATTAAAGAACGGCGACACTATATAATACAAGCCTATTTGATAATTTTTGACATTTCCCAAATATTTTTTGACGAGAGGCCATAAGGGACATTATTTTTCACAAGGGACATTATTTTACGATAGACAATCAAAACTCTAAATCTCCAACCAAAAGTTAATATCATCTGGAGATTGGACATTTTATGTGATGCTGGTCTGGGTTATATTAATAAATTAAAAGATCAAGTTTATTTATTTATTACAACACTCAGCACTGTATTTAGTGATGGTTTCATCGAGTCTTATTCTTACTATGTTAAGTTGTTTTGTTTTGCGTGCAGTGCAAGAAAACAAAAAGCAATATGGGTACTCATACGAGTGTACAAGTGTTTATAGGTACGCATGTGCACGAGCAAGTGTTTTAGGTATGTAGGCGCACGAGCAAGGGTGTATGGGTATGTACGTGATCGCGCAAGTGTTTGCGGGTACACAGTGTGTATAGGGCGTCAAAGGACATGAAGGGGTCACTTCCGGTCCAAGACGAAATACCCTCAAAATGCATCTTCTGCCACAACACAGCTTGGTGATGCCAATTGCGCACATGCATTAATATTAGCCAGTGTATATAGTTTGTTCATAGATTTGGGGTACCGAGTCAAAGGTCACTACGGGGTCACTTCTGGTCGACAATAATGAAGGACCTCATGTCCAGTCTATTTTTTATAGAATGGTATTACCTTTGCTCTTTTTGATTTTTGTGACACAATACCGGTTTATTTATTTAAATATTTATTTATTTATTTATTTATTTATTTATTTTTAAATATTCATTTATTCTCGAAACGTTGAGCAATTTTTAGTCAATCATTTAGACCCCTCTTAATGATGGCATTGTTATAATAACACTGTTCTGTTTTGTTTTCTTAAATCGCAACAGAGTGACAACGGTGGTGACGTCCACGTTAGCTGCTCCAACACTTTATGTAAAAAAACGATTTCCATAGGAATTATCAACAAAACCATAGGATCTGTCTACTGGAATCAAACAAACAGTATTTCACAGTTAGAAAATTATATCAAAAATCTTCTCAAGAAAAATGAAAGCAATGGCAACTACGGTTTTTGTTTCCTCCAGTGCAGTCTGGCGAACAACACCATCGCAAGTCAGTTATTATTATTGCCGCAAAATATCACCAAGAACCCCTGTAAGAATGACGAGATCTGCCGTGATGATTCCGTGAACATCAATGTCATTTGGTTAGATTCTACATCCCATAGCCATTTTTATAGATCTATGCCAAAGACTGTACAGACACTACGTGACATTAAAGAAAGCGGCAGTTTAAATATATTCAACTATAATTTAATGCAATCCCTACTAGGTGGAACCTATGTTAATACCGTAGCTTTCACAGCAGGAAAAATATACTCTCGTAAAGACATAGAGAGGGAAGAACCCGGAATAGGGAATCTTTTCAAATTGTTTCAAGATGGCGGATATCACGTTTCCATGATTGACGATCTTTGTTGGAGTTGGAGTGTTAAAAATTGTGCTTGTGGCACACCTACATTTATGGGAGTTAAAACCCAGTCCTGGATATCGGAAGTGGTATTTGGGAAACAAACTACTCTACCTGAACTATGGGGAAACTTCAGCAAAGAACGAAAATCAAGAGGACTCGATGATATTGGTGCTTCTCTAGCAAATTGTGAAATCATGAAAGCAAATGGTATCACCAACCCATTCTTCACAGCAAAAGTAGCAATATGTTACAATGGTTTGCATCAAAATGACTATCTAATGTCATCCTTAGAGCTGTTACAGTCCCAACTGAAGGCAGCAAATAGACCACACTTCACTTACTTGGATCTCAATCAAGGCCACGAATCCAGTGGACGTCGAATTCAGACTCTTGATGCAA
This sequence comes from Amphiura filiformis, assembly GCF_039555335.1. Lineage (NCBI taxonomy): Eukaryota > Metazoa > Echinodermata > Ophiuroidea > Amphilepidida > Amphiuridae > Amphiura > Amphiura filiformis. The sequence continues at coordinate 173,446 of NW_027305542.1, read as the reverse complement.
GTCTCGCTAAATTCATGTCATTTCTTAGCCGCCAAGATAATACATTGACTCTTATGTTCGGAGATCATGGGAATTCATACGGACCATTTATCCAGCAATCGAAAGAATCTAAAATTGAGATGGCTCATCCTGTGTTATTTGTACTAGCTTCGAATGATTTGACAACCAAACTAGGTAGAGATTGATGCATGCTCTAGATATTAACCAAAATAGACTGGTCAATATACTAGATTTACGACAAACAGTTCTATCATTAGCACCAAATGTAGATGTAGAATCCTTCCCGATCGATGCAAAATACGACAACCATCCAAACGGACTATTCCATCCAATCAGCAGGAAAAGATCCTGTGACTCAATGGGAATACACCCCGAAACCGGCAAATGTATATGTCACCAGGGACGGGTGCTTCAAAAGGTGTCTAATGACACGGGTGTTCTAGTACTCGCCAATTTTGCTCTAGGAGAGCTTAATAACAAGATCCAGAAGCAGTTTTTAGCAGCAAATGGGAATGAATCGTCAGGATTTGGTGAATGTCGTTACCTCATCGGCAGCTGGACAGCAAACGGTTTCTCAGGTAAGTGAAGTTTTACTATACTTGAAGACAGAGATAAGAAGACTAAAATGCGTCTGACGTCACTGTAAATCAAATTCCCTACGATCCTTGACTGGTTATTAGCGCGTAAAAGGAAGGTCGATTTATCTGGTGCCGATCGGAGAAAAGGAATTGCAGAAAAATTACGTATTTTTACAAGGCTAAAAGCAACATTTCTAGGCATTGTCGACATGGTGCCTTCGGGAAAGAAAGTTTCCTACTATAAAGACCTATGTTTGAAGGTGCAAAATTAACAATAAGGCGACCGGTTTTACCGCCGCGTTCAGCAAGTCATCATCACGACACGCTTGTAAACAAGCCGTGCTCGAGTTTGATTGACAGATGACATCTTATACTGCTCCCAAAACATGGAATGCTCTCCCAAAGTCTGTCAGAAACTCTGATTCCATGTCCACTTTAAGAGGTCTCTCAAAACTCATTTATTTATGCACTATTCCTGTTGTTTCTTGTGTTTCCAAGCACATCGTTCTTGATGTAGATGCGCTATATAAATGCCTGTAATGTATGTATGTATGTATGTATGTATCAGACGCATTTTAGTGAGCTATATTTCATTCGACAATTTAAGCCATATTATAACATTTGCTGAGGAAGACGCACTCACTGAATTTTTAAAATTCCTTTTTTACACGATTAAATTGTCTCTTTGAAATATTTCTGTGGGGGAAGTTTGCAACCTTTGGCTACGCCTCTCCATCATGCTATCGGATGGATCAATAATTGTAAACCAGCACTGAAATAATGACTATCGCGTTGTTAAAAGAATATTTGGCAGCCTTTATTTAAAAAAAAAAAATCATGTATGGCTTTAAGTAGAACCATCTTTCCTTGCTGAAAGTGATAATTTTTTATTATTTACTTGCAACTAATTCGCTGTAGAAGTGACGTAATAAATCGGATTAACTACCATATCAACAGATGAACCTGTACTAACTCACTCTGGTTAGCACATTCTGACCCACTTTTTTTCATCACTTAGGACATTAAAAATGTATGATTTGTACATTCTCCAACTTTTGATTTTTATGTATAAATTTTTATCATGGTCTTACTTGATCAAAATTACTTTACTATTAATAGCGATGTGCATAACTATGACACTCGTCAAGCTAATGATATCCATATAGATTAAACCAACACATGTCTTGCGTATAACACCATTAGAATCAAAGGTGCGTTATATTGGAATAATTTACCATCATCTCTGAAAAATGCATCTTCGGATGCTGATTTCAAACTTCACATGAAAAACAATCTCCTTGGAAAATATCTTTCAAGTGATTCTTAATTTTCATCATGTTTCTTTAATACAAAATAATAGTCTTTATTTAATCTTTCGTATTTTGCTGTCGTCATGTCAGCATCTGTTGTCGGCACCCTCATTTTCTGGAACATGTTTCTATTATTTTTACGTCATAATAATATTTTGCATCATTCCTCTGTTAATTGTTGCCCAGTGGACATGGACAGCATTTTGGCCATCGCATTTTTGCTTTTCATCTTTTCGTCCATATGCACCGAGTGCACACTTTTCAGTGTGATTTGTACCTTGCATTTTTTTTCTTTTGTCGTTTGTAGTAATTGCCCATATTGTAACGTTTAGCAGTGTCCTCATCCATCATCTCCCAAATGTCTTTCATATGAATATTTGCTCTTTGCGGCAATGTGTTTAAAACTGCATGAAAATGCCACATTGATGTACTCATACACTTTAAAAATGTAAATCAAAATATTTTTCATCATATCTGGCTATGGACTCATAAATTATTCATGAGCTAATTTGTATAAAAATTACATAACTAATTATTAAACTAGTTTGTCTATAAAAGCTTAAAGTCCAAGCTTGCCAATGTTATGCCACTTATTGGTTTTTACTAAATGTATAACACTGCAACGCAGTAGTTACACCACTCACTTCTGTGGGGGTAATAGAATAGGGTTGAGGCAAATGTGCACATCATGTTTATTGAGATTATGAAATTAACCAAATTAACGATGTATACTTATTGTTCTCTCTAACAGAACATTACAATTACAGAAATGGACATCCATATTCCTGCAGGTACGGGAGCACCACACAATGAGGATGTCTTCAGCGTAACCATTCAAGTAGGATCCAACATCCCCGCATTATCAACCAATATCAAACTTATAAATTACGATAGGACATCCACCTACGCAGTTTATGACGATTGTCGAGATGAAGGAGTAGACGGTGATTTATGTGTGTGTTCATGGTCTCCTATCTTACAGTCCAGGCATATAGCTCCTCCGACAATATTTGGATACATTAGTAAAGTCATCAGTCTGAACAGGTATCTCTATATCTATGAAAGAAGAACACCCCATGGACTTAACTTAGAATCATCTTGCGATTCAGAGGATACAACCTTCCAAGTCGTTATACGTATAACGAGCAAACTCAATGTTGGATATTCGAAAAAGTATCCGTTGACTTTTAAAGTGAAACATGGGGATATATTCTTTATCGATGTTTTTTATCAACTTAATCCTAAACTGAATTGGGATGTGATATATGATGTACAATTTAAACAACTGTAGCCCAGAGCTGTAGTGAAAAAACAAGAAATCCGTACATTACATGTACACCAGGGTTTTGTATCACCTGTGTAATGAGGGTTCATACCACTGAATGTATAGCTTTTCATAATAGGGGTCACGTTTCCGGTCGTAAGTCCTTGAATTTTGAAATACAAATTTTATATTAAGTCTAAATGAGCATATCAATCAGGTCACTGGTGGTTCTTCAGCACATAGTTTTCGACTTGATTTGAACACAATATCCTAATTTACATGATAAAAATCACGATATCAAAAAGAACAAATCGAGTTTAAGTTGCCTTATTTGAAACTTTGTCAAATACATGGATACACATTGAATGCGCTATTTTGATATATCCATATAACTCTAATGTGACCTAATGGTTAGGACCCGAGCTTCATAATCGAAAGGTTGCGGGTTCGAGCCCAACCACGGCCAGTGCGTTGGGGCCTTGGGAAGATAGCTTAATTCCCAATAAATATTGCTTCCTTCCACCCAGGTGTAAAATGAGGAGCTGATGATGGGGTAATACAAATCCATGTCGCTGAGAGTACCAGCGCATCAGTTGCGGACTTAGGGAGGCTGTGTACTCTCAGACATGCATGTAGTAAAAGTGCAATAACTTTGTAATTATTCGCGCAAGGCATATTTTTATGAAGGCAAGACATCAATAAATCTTAATATAAATACAGATTTGGGGGTAAAAACAACAATTATGAAGAAAATCACAAAAAAGTGAGCTTTTAGCAATATTTGTTAGGTACATCATAACAAAAACAAAAAAACACTCTTTCCAAAATATTTTATTTTGTTTTTAGCCCAATCTTGAGGCTCCATTCCAAAAACGTTTATTTTTTATTTTTTTGATATTGGCCTTATTTTTTGAGATATTGACCATATAAGGCATTAAATTGAACTTTTAAAATTCACAAACGCCTATTTGCACAAAATGATGCCTAAAATCGGAAATAGACCAAAATATAAAAAAATGAGAAAACCGTTTCTTGAGTCGATCATGCTTTTTACAATGATCATATTTGCTTACCTATAGATGCTGTATTTATTTAGTTATCGTGTACCTAAATCGTCATTTTACCGAGAAAATGAACATTGAAATAATGGCCGTTGAAGTTTAAAATCTCGCAGGAGAATGCGGCAGATTTTATTTTTCTACCTTACATTACATAAACATTAAATCCACGGCCCCTCGAGAAGTTTGAGCGAAATCCATTCATAACTTGATATTTAAATCGGGGGAAAGAACTTGAAAAAACCCACATTTTATCAGCTAAAACGGAGCCATTTGACCACTAGGTTTTTGTGCATCCGTGGTGTTTCCATAAGATGCGCCGCGCATGTAGATAAGCGTCGCGTATGCGTAACGTATTTGTGCGTTAACAAATTGCGCGATACGCAACGCGATGCGTTGTTGCGCGCGTGTACCATGCTGGTACAACAAAGATTTTCTTTCCTTTTCAATTTCAAACACGAGTGGAATAGTGAAATAAAATCCTTAAAATATTGCAGTTGGAGTTTACAAATCTGGATTTTCATTCCTTGTATTTATAAAAAACATAACAAAGTACAAACATATCAAAAAAACTCAATTTTGCGAAAGAAACAATGTCTAGAGTACACAGCTGCCTTAATTAATGAAGCGAACATGATTCTGATATATCCTAATGGCAGCGGAATAATTGTTGATGTGTGCTGATAATTAGGTCATACTTAGATGAAGCGCACGTTAAATCACCGACATTATTATTATTATTATTATCATTATCTTATTGAGTGTTAGTATCATCAGAAAGTGTATCTTAATTCGGTGCATTTTTTGCAACGATAATGATATTTTTGATGTTCTTGCTATTTTGTTTTGTAAAATCTTGAACTTAAACTTGTTTGTTTTATCTACTTCTTAAGCTACATAGTGCAATACTTAGTGTATTGACGACTGGTATAATAGTATAGAAATTTGTAAAGTATTAGATCTTGTGATGTTTGACCTAAAGAAGGCATTCGACACCGTAAACCACATTTTGGTTGGGAAGCCTGTATGTGGACCTTAAGGGGTACTACACCCCTGGCCAATTTTGTGCCTATTTTTGCATTTTCTCAAAAATCGTAGCGCATTGGTGACAAGTAAGATATGTATATTATATGGGCAAGGACTACAACTACCCCATAGCAAAAAGAAAAGTTTCCCGGTGACCACCCGATGACCATTCGGTGGTTATCAGAAACCTTTCGGGTACCTTTTCCAGAGTTATCCGAAAGTGCCCGCTAGCGGATACCTTGCGGATACCTAATTAAGTTATCCAAAAGTTTTCGGGTAGACATCCGGAAGTCTCCTAAAAACTCAAATATTTCAAATGAGTTACCCAGAAGGTTCCCAGAAACTTATATTCTTTGCAGGAGTTACCCGGTGGTTATCCGCTTTTAATTTGACCTTGAAAATAGCATTAAGCATCTTAAGAATGCGTGGGTGGGTATATGGTCAAATTAAGGTCACTGTATGAATTCAAAATGGAGTAGCTAGCTGTTGGCAGTTGGAATATATTTGTGCAGAATATTCAAGTTATTTGTGGTCCAAAATGTATGGATTTACATGTAGGACATTACAAGATGTTTAATAATTAATCTGGAACATGCTGTAGGAATTATAAAGCATTGAATGCTTGATTTCATATGACAATGCAGGTAGGAAAATTTGTATGAAATGATTTGTATTGATGCAGTTTTTATACACAATGTACCTATAATATATGACACATTTGAATGTTTAGTTTATATCTTTTCTAGTAAATCATACATGATTTTGACAGTAAATTAATGTCAATTAAATTACTAATCATCAGCTAATGTGTCAATTAACTTATAAGCTTTATGTTAAGCTATTTGTTGTAAATAAATTATAATATTTGATATAGAAATTATAGGCTAGCTGTGTCAGTGATGTGATCACACTTAGGTACTGTATACATGTTTATGCTGATATCAATTTGGTTGTACATTAATTGAAATTTAAATCAGAAGAATATTTTTGTACAATAACTACAATTACACTGTACACTTTCAAGTTTCTTATAGCAAGATAGCACAAGCTCAACTGCCATGACTGCAAAGTTGTATTTCTCCAAAAACTATACAATTCAAATAATAAGCTAAATTGCCTAATAAATTTGTGCATACTCATGAATTTGTATTTCTGCATTCCCCAAAAGGTCAACAGGAAGTCTCCAAAGAGGTCACCAGGTATATCGTCACCAAAAGTTATCCGCTAGGTCCCCGAAAAGTTATCGGGTAGTTATCCGCTGGTTCCCCAAAAAGTCATCGGGTGGTTACCCGCTAGTTTCCCAAAACAGTCATCGGGTAGTCATCCGGTACCTATTACCTGAAAGGTATCCACTATTGTTTCCCAAAAATTTATCGGGTAGTCACCCGCTACCTATCTAATTTGCATGTGAAATTTGCCGGTGTCTACCCGGTGACTATCGGGAAGTTATCCGAAAAAGGTCTCATTTTTTGATATGGGACTGCACTGAAAATTCAGCAACTCAAGGCAAATAGTTTTTGATTTATTGATCAAATATTGGTTTTCCCTCATTTTTGACTGTAACTCCACAACTGTTGTCTGTGCTGAAATAAAATGTCCAGTGCAGTAGTTGTAGTCCTTGCCCCTATAATATACATATCTTACTTGTCACCAATGCGCTATATTTTTTGAGAAAAATGCAAAAATAGGCACAAAATTGGGCAGGGGTGTAGTACCCCCTTAAATGACTTTAACTAGATACGTTATAAGTAAAGGCCCCACTGCAATCCTTATTTGTATTTTTTTCAACACACACGCACTTTTCATGGCGTATACGATTAGGTCACGTGGTGATATTTGGTTTGCCAAGCTAAGGAGATGTCGATATTTCCGAGCGAGCCAATGGAACCGGAACCAGTACCCAAAAAGGGTTCAAACTGGTTCCTTATTAAGTTTGGTCTTTTCAGAATGTATGAAGTATAAATGGTTGATATTGAAATTGTACAAAATAATGCACTTTTCTAACCGCTTTTCTGATTGTCTGCTTTGGTATAGGAGTGTGTGAAATTGTTGCTAAAAATTGGTATTTAAAGAACTTAGTGTGTCTGTGATGTGCCCTGAAAAATTTAATTTGATTATTTATCTATGTTTACAAAATTAAGAGACATTTCATGAGTGATGACATGTGTGGGGAATCCCTTCTCATTCATCAAGTTGATCTAAACAAATTTAATCATATCTAATTAAGGATTGTTAGGGGATTCCCCGATATTGTTAAGTGGATATGACATCATGTTGGAAAAACCACATGAAGCAATGTTTATTTTTTTTATTTACCACTAATATGATGTAATGAGAAAGGTTAATGTTTATAAAATAATATTGGGAATTGGGAATTCCCAGATTTCTCATCTAAGTGCATTACCAAATACTGGTTGGAAATTCCCATTTCTAAAATAAGCTGAATGTGACAGAATGGCCTATTAATATATTGTGAGTATAAAGGTGAAAGCAATTTAGTTTACTCTATAAAGAGATATTTTAGACTCTCTCTTTATGTGTGTTGGTCGTCGTTGTGCTTCAAAATGAGGTACATTTGAACCAGTTTGCATAGCCAATAATGTGTTATTTTAATACAGCAACGAAGGAGCTTTTGAGTGCATGAAAGACTTACTGAAAAAAACATCTGTCAATAAAATAGAGCAGTGCAGAAAGAAGTCTGTTTTCTGGAGAAAGAGATGGATTGGTGAAAGAAACACCATTTTTGGATATTGTCATCTGCGTAAGGAGTTAAGTGTTTGGAGAACTGCACAAGCAGTTTTAACTTAAAAGTGTTTGGAGAAAGCAGCATCATTTCGGTGCAAGGATTTTATATGTAACATAAATGCAAGTGTACAATAGACTTTGCTGAAATATGATTTTCCCAGGATAAGGATATGCATCGGCCAGCCAGAACATTGTACCAGAACATCATCAAAAAGAAGACTGCTGGTTAAGTAGTGATAATTTAAAATTGTGATTATATTGTAAATTATGTGCATTTATTGTTCATGGACCAATAATTACATATGCCTTCCCGTCAACAGAATGAAAGTTCATAATAGTTAGGTACTATATAACTATGATAACTATGACATTGATGAGGGACAGGTGCAGTAATTGTTAGTTGTATTAGATATTGGTAGATGATTACAATGTTTCTGAATCAAAACAAAATAACAAGATAGACAAAGAACATTCTCTCGTTTGTAGAAATTCCATGCGTTTTGAGCTCGCCATCCAAAACAAAATGGATATGTCTCATTTATTTGGATTCCTCGTGCAATTTCCTTTCCGAAAATATATACTTTTCAGAATGTTTTATTATTTATTATAGCTTTCTTTATACAGGGTAGCAGTATAGACACTGCTGTATCCAAGTGTACCATGTAGGATAGGGTGAATATGTATAAACTTAATATGTTGACTTCAAACTTGGGAAGATTTTTAAATGGTGCGAGATTCAAAAGGTGGCGAGTTTAACACGCGTGGGCAATATTGTATTTAAATCCTGTGTTTTGATATTTTCAAAGAGCAGTTTAATAAAAACAATTTATCTACTTGCCGAATGTTATTAATAATTGTGTCATTATATGTATTATAATGTGACACAAGAAAATAAGCTTTAAAAGCACAGTGATAAAGTAAGCCATAGTTGCCAGGGTACCCTGTTATCCGTATATTATTGACTGATTATAAATTTGGTAGTTGGGCTGGTGTTACTGAAATTTGAATGGTTCATTTATTAGCATGAATTATTGATTCATTGGTTCCACCATTATTTGTTTTTATGTATCTGCAGAATCACGTTTTATCTGCAGACTCGTGTTTGTTAATACACACACTGTGCCTGATTATGTTCCTGGTTCAGTGTCCAAGATTCTCCGTGTATGTTATATGATAGTTATGTTATTTTTTCAAATCTATACATGTTGATACATGTGCCTGGTTTATGAATCCAAATTGATGAATCTACAAATACTTATTAATGTATATTGTTATATTCATTAAACCTGATGTATGTATATATGTTGGTTCCAAATGATATCTTTGTTGTATCTATATAAACATGATAAATTCAAGTGTGTTTAATATTATACAATGTACATAATCAATGTTGGTCCCTAAAATATCGGTGTTCTTCAAATTCTTGTATGTTGATCAGTCTGTTAAAATTACAAATCACTGATTTATTGTTGGTTCCACAATGATACCTTGTTGCGCATGTATCTGCGGACTCATGTTGTATCTAGAGACTCATATTGTATCTGTAGACTCATGTTGTATCTGCAGACTCATGTTGTATCCGCAGACTCGTGTTGTATCTGCAGAGTCATCTTGTATCTGCAGACTCGTGTTGTATCTGGAGACTCTGGTTCTGGTTCTGGTTCAGGTACTGCTAACCACCCCCTTGCGGGAGCCAAACTAGCAGGACGGTGCACCGCTTGGTTACTTGGTGTTGACGTAATACTGAGTTACAGCTGCCTTGAACTTGTCTTTGTCCTCAATTGAGGTGATGTGTTTGGGTATGGAATTCCAGTCTACCAGTGTTTTTGGGATGTAGGAGTACTTATAACAGTTTTTATTGGCTTGAATCTGAGTGTATTTGACGTGTCTTGATGAGCGTTGGGTTGGGCGCAAGACCTTTTGCATTGGGATGGCGAGGCTACCCTGTAGAGCTTGGTGGAATATTGTCACTCTTGAAATCTTCCTACGCACCTCTAGAGGCTCCCACTCCAATTTGGTCTTCATGTTCGTTGCACTACTTTTTCGTTCATAATCCTGGCAAACAAATCGAGCCGCCCTATTTTGAACAGCCTCTAGTTTCTGTTTGAGTTCTTGTGTGTAGGGATCCCATACGGATCCACTAAACTCCATACACGGCCTCACAAGTGACTTGTAAGCCAAGTTTTTTATATTTTGGGAGCATGAATACAAGTTTCGCCTAACAAACCCCAGAGTTCTGTTTGCTTTGGACACTATACCATTCACGTGTGGGTTCCATGATAATTTTGAGTTTAGTGTAACACCCAAGTATGGGTGTTCATTTGTTTCAGATAATATTGTATGATTGAGAGTATATGTATGAGTTTGTGTTGTTCTTGCATGTGTTATCCTTAACACAAAACATTTTTTTGCGTTGAAACTCATTTGCCACCGTGATTGCCATTCAGTGAGTGTATCCATATCTTTTTGCAGTTCACTAGCATCCTCCGGTCCAGCTACCTTCCTATACACAATACAATCATCTGCAAATAGCTTCACGTGTGAGTTTATATTTAGTGGCAAATCGTTTATGTATAGCAAAAGTCCATAGGCCCAGTTACTGTGCCTTTGGGGACACTTGATTCCACCTTTATCCATTCTGAACTTTTTCCCTCAATGACGACCCGTTGCTTTCTCTGTGTAAGAAATGCTTCTGTCCATTTAAGTGTTTTACCACGGATTCCATAGCGGGACATTTTGAGCAGCAATCTTTGATGGGGCACTTTATCAAACGCTTTCGCGAAGTCCATTATAATCATGTCAACCTGTTGTTTTTGGTCTAACTGCAAAGCTATATCTTGGATGGTGTTGATAAGCTGCGTTTCACATGAATGGTTTCTACGAAAGCCGTGTTGATTTTCACACAATATATTATAGGTATCAAGATGTTGCATTACATTGGATTTAAGTATATGTTCAAAGATTTTGCTGCACACAGATGTTAAATTCACCGATCTATAATTCCCTGTTTGAGTTCTATCCCCCTTTTTGAAGATTGGTGTGATATTTGATAGCAGCCAATCTGTTGGTACCACTCCAGTGTCGTACGACAACTGAAAGATGATCCTTAGTGCCGAACCAATTTCGTTGGCCACTAACTTCAAGTATTTTGGTGATATCTGGTCTGGTCCCATCGCCTTGTTGGGGTTCAATTCCAGCAACAGTTTGATAACACCTTCTTCATGTATCACCATGTCTGCCATTGATGGTATACCGCTATCTGGTTCTACAGGAAAATCCTCCAGATTCTCCTTGGTAAATTGCGATTGGAATTGTCTACCTAGGAGTTCTGCTTGCTTAGCGCTATCTGTTACGAGAAATCCTGTGGATGGGTCTTTCAATGCTGCAATCCCAGAGTTATCGTTATGTAACGATTTTATAAAACTGTATAATTGCTTTGTAGAACCCAGACAATGATCATGAATATATCTCCTGTATGCTTTCCTTGTTCTCCTTTTCACTTCTTTCCTTATTTTTGAAAGTTTTCCCAATCAAGTTCTGAGTTTGTTTTCATAGCTCTATTGTATGCCCTTCTTTTACGCCTCTGATAGCGTTTTATATCTTGGTTAATCCATGGTGATATATTTCTTTTCTTTATCATTTTACTTGGTACATTTTTTTCTACTGATGACTCTACCCTATCCTTGAACTCATTCCAGAGATCATTGACCTCTGCCCTGTCAAGATCTTTACTCTCAAAGTCCTCGCTGATCTTCCGGGCATCAGTCATAAGATCCTCAGAATTTGCCCTGTGATAGAGGTACACCTTTCTTGGGCATTTTTTGGATTTTTTTGCAACCATGTCAATTGTTATAGATGGAATACCATCATGGTCGCTCATGCCTGGCAAATTCACCGCCTTAACTACTAAGGTTGGATTTGTGGTTAGAAATAAGTCCAAAATACGCCCCTTTCTTGTGGGTTTGTTTACCATTTGCTCCAGACCGAAATCATTTGCCAAATCTATCAACTCCTTACTTAAGGCAACCTTTGGACAACCTGGTTTGATTGTTTGCGTGGGCCAGTCAATATCCCCCAAGTTTAAGTCCCCGGCAAGCCATATATTACTATGCTGAGACTTTTTTATCTTGTTTAGGGATTCTCTAAGTTGCCTGAAGTACGCCATATCTGATTTTGGCGGTCTGTAGTACGCTCCAACAATGATCGACTTGGCTCCAATGATTTCTATCTGTGCCCAAACTATCTCGCACTCAGTGTCTAAATCCACTCTGTGCAATGCAATGATATCATTTTTGATGGCAATCAAGACTCCTCCATACACTTTACCATCGCTGTAAACCGTTCTGTCCTTCCTTATTACTTGATAATTGGAAGGAAATAACTCACTACTTTCGACATTGCTGTCAATCCACGTCTCCGTTCCAATTACTAAATCTGGGTCGTTTACTTCCAAGCATACCGCTAGCTCTGCTGTTTTACCACGTATACTTTGAAAGTTCACTACCAGAGTTTTCAAAGGTCGGGAGAGATTCTTAGACTTTGTTGTTTTCTTTTGCGTTTTACCCTTCACTTGCTTAGTTTTTTTCCTCCTGTGTGTGTCCTTTAATTTTGTTTCTGTTATGTGGAGACGAGGTAGCAATAGGTGATGTAATAGATTGCATCTCGTCCTCATCCATTGTAATTGTTTCCAGGCTACTATAACTGTTTGTAAGGTCAATGGTGCCTGTATTGAATAGGCTACTGGCAAAATTGGGCATATTACAGTGCCAGCAAATCCATGTGACTCATATTGTATCTGTAGACTCATATTGTATCTGTAGACTCATGTTGTATCTATAGACTCATGTTGTATCTGCAGACTCATATTGTATCTGCAGACTCATGTTGCATCTGGATACTCATATTGTATCTGGAGACTCATGTTGTATCTGGAGACTCATGCTGTATCTGGAGACTCATGTTGTATATCTGCAGACTCATATTGTATTTGGAGACTCTTCTTGTATCTGGAGACTCATATTGTATCTGGAGACTCATGTTGTATCTGGAGACTCATGTTGTTTCTAGAGACTCATTGTTGTATCTGCAGACTGGGCTGGTGTTACTGAAATTTGAATGGTTCATTTATTAGCATGAATTATTGATTCATTGGTTCCACCATTATTTGTTTTTTATGTATCTGCAGAATCACGTTTTATCTGCAGACTCGTGTTTGTTAATACACACACTGTGCCTGATTATGTTCCTGGTTCAGTGTCCAAGATTCTCCGTGTATGTTATATGATAGTTATGTTATTTTTTCAAATCTATACATGTTGATACATGTGCCTGGTTTATGAATCCAAATTGATGAATCTACAAATACTTATTAATGTATATTGTTATATTCATTAAACCTGATGTATGTATATATGTTGGTTCCAAATGATATCTTTGTTGTATCTATATAAACATGATAAATTCAAGTGTGTTTAATATTATACAATGTACATAATCAATGTTGGTCCCTAAAATATCGGTGTTCTTCAAATTCTTGTATGTTGATCAGTCTGTTAAAATTACAAATCACTGATTTATTGTTGGTTCCACAATGATACCTTGTTGCGCATGTATCTGCGGACTCATGTTGTATCTAGAGACTCATATTGTATCTGTAGACTCATGTTGTATCTGCAGACTCATGTTGTATCCGCAGACTCGTGTTGTATCTGCAGAGTCATCTTGTATCTGCAGACTCGTGTTGTATCTGGAGACTCATATTGTATCTGTAGACTCATATTGTATCTGTAGACTCATGTTGTATCTATAGACTCATGTTGTATCTGCAGACTCATATTGTATCTGCAGACTCATGTTGCATCTGGATACTCATATTGTATCTGGAGACTCATGTTGTATCTGGAGACTCATGCTGTATCTGGAGACTCATGTTGTATATCTGCAGACTCATATTGTATTTGGAGACTCTTCTTGTATCTGGAGACTCATATTGTATCTGGAGACTCATGTTGTATCTGGAGACTCATGTTGTTTCTAGAGACTCATTGTTGTATCTGCAGACTCATTTTGTATCTGGAGACTCATGTTGTACCTGGAGACTCATGTTGTATCTAGAGACTCGTGTTGTATCTGCAGACTCATGTTGTATCTGCAGACTCATATTGTATCTGGAGACTCATGTTGTATCTGGAGACTCATATTGTATCTGGAGACTCATGTTGTATCTGGAGACTCATGTTATATCTGGAGACTCATGTTGTATCTGGAGACTCATATTGTATCTGGAGACTCATGTTGTATCTGGAGACTCATATTGTATCTGGAGACTCATGTTGTATCTGGAGACTCATGTTATATCTGGAGACTCATGTTGTATCTGGAGACTCATATTGTATCTGGAGACTCATGTTTTTATCTGGAGACTCATGTTGTATCTGGAGACTCATGTTGTATCTGCAGACTCATATTGTATCTGGAGACTCATGTTGTATCTGGAGACTCATATTGTATCTGGAGACTTATGTTGTATCTAGAGACTCATGTTGTATCTGGAGACTCATATTGTATCTGGAGACTCATGTTGTATCTGGAGACTCATGTTGTATCTGGAGACTCATGTTATATCTGGAGACTCATGTTGTATCTGCAGACTCATGTTTTATCTGCAGACTCATGTTGTATCTGGAGACTCGTGTTGTATCTGCAGACTCATGTTGTATCTACAGACTCATGTTGTATCTGCAGACTCATGTTGTAGCTGCAGACTCATGTTGTATCTGCAGACTCATGCTGTATCTGCATAGTCATGTTTGTTAATACAATGTACCTGATATATGTTGTTCCATGGTATCCAACATTCTATGTTATATGATAATTATGTTGTATCTTATTCATATTGTATTTTTCCAATTCATCTCCAAAGTAACTGATTATATGAATCTATGTATTATGTTTATTCCATAAATTTATGCTCAAAGTCTCCAACATTCAACATCACATCGAGTATGTGACTGGACTGGTGATGAGAAGTGATAAATCAATAAACGATTTTACACTTTTCATCCAAATATCGGGAATGTTATAACTAATCATTAGTTAGTGGAGTGCGGCCATAATGTTCTACTATAAAACAGAATGACGACGTGAATTTTTACAAGCGTATTGCGTACGCTCAGCGAGTTTTTTAAAAACAAGAAATATTCGGAAACAAAACAAGGTCAGTTGAATTACAAGTCGGATTGAATTAGCTCCGGTCTTCTTCGACTTCGGATTTGACAAAAGGGTTTTATCAAATACCAAAATCTGCTTTTGGCACACCTTTTGAAGTCCAATATGTATATAATATCATGCCATTTGAATGCTAGTGCAAAATTCCTAAGACTAGTTGATAAAGTGTTAAAAGATTGTAAGCCATTTTGTAGACAGATAGATGATATTGTGATTTTTTCTGATACATGGGAAGACCATTCAAAACACTCAGACACTATATTGACAAAAATTCAAGATGAGCATTATTGTGTTTACATCGTGGATATCTGCAGACTCATGTTGTATCTGCAGACTCATGTTGTATCTGCAGACTCATGTTGTATCTGCAGAGTCATGTTGTATCTGCAGACTCATGTTATATCTGCAGACTCGTGTTGTATCTGCAAACTCATGTTGTATCTGGAGACTCATGCTGTATCTGGAGACTCATATTGTATCTGTAGACTCATGTTGTATCTGCAGACTCATGTTAACAAACATGACTATCCAGATACAACATGAGTCTCCAGATACAACATGAGTCTCCAGATACAACATGAGTCTCCAGATACAACATGAGTCTCCAGATGAGTCCCCCCCCCCTCCCCTTCCCTTGTCTTTTGGTTTCCGTAATCAATTCAAAACAAAACTGATCTCTAAATATAATTAATCTTTTCGTGAGCACCCCCCTCCCTGTCCCAACTCATGTTGTATCTGCAGACTCATGTTGTATCTGCAGACTCATATTGTATCTGCAAACTCATGTTGTATCTAGAGACTCATATTGTATCTGTAGACTCATGTTGTATCTGGAGACTCATATTGTATCTGGAGACTCATGTTGTATCTGGAGACTCATGTTGTATCTGGAGACTCATGTTATATCTGGAGACTCATGCTGTATCTGTAGACTCATGTTGTATCTATAGACTCATGTTATATCTGGAGACTCATGCTGTATCTGTAGACTCATGTTGTATCTATAGACTCATGTTGTATCTGGAGACTCATGTTGTATCTGCAGACTCATGTTGTATCTGCAGACTCATGCTGTATCTGCATAGTCATGTTTGTTAATACACACAATGTACCTGATATATGTTGTTCCATGGTATCCAACATTCTATGTTATATGATAATTATGTTGTATCTTATTCATATTGTATAAAGTAACTGATTATATGAATCTATATATTATGTTTATTCCATAAATTGGTCATTTATGCTCAAAATCTCCATAATTCAACATCACTATCAATAAACGATTTTACACTTTTCATCCAAATATCGGGAATGTTATAACTAATCATCAGTTAGTGGAGTGCGGCCATAATGTTCTGCTATAAAACAGAATGACGACGTGATCAATTTGCAAGCGTATTGTGTACGCTAATTGGTGGAAAGTTTAAAATGTTCGGAAACAAAACAAGGTCAGTTGAATTACAAGTCGGATTGAATTAGCTCCGGTCTTCTTCGACTTCGAACAACATTTTGTAGACAGATAGATGACATTGCGATACATGGGAAGACCATTCAAAACACTCAGACACTATATTGACAAAAATTCAAGATGAAGGATTGACGATCAAACTGTCAAAGTCCAAAATGGCATACCAAGAAGTTACGTACTTAGGCCACATCATTGGAAATTGTAAAATCAAACCAATGTTGGATAAACAATTCCCAACCCCTACCACAAAGAATAATGTCAGATCGTTCCTAGGTTTAACAGGGTACTAATTTGTACAAGGTTATGATGGAATTGCTAGACCAATGATTTAACTAACGAAAAAGGCAGCGCCTAAAAAAACCAAGTGGACACCACAATATCAAACTGACACACTAAAAACCAAACTTAGTACTGATCCAGTTTAAGTTTTTTATGTTACAAACAGAAGCATCCAAAAATGGGAGTGGGGTTGTGCTCTGTCAGATCAATGATAATTCTGAAGAACAAACAGTATTTTATCTTAGCAGAAAAGTGCTACCAAATGAGCTGAAAAATGTCTGAAAAAGAATGCTTGGCAATTGTGTGCTCTTTCAATAAGTTAATGAGATATTATATCCAAGCCCACACATTCACTGTCATAACAGACCAAAAGACATTAGTATGGCTGGATAAAACCAGAAACTGTTATAACAGAATAATGAGATGGTCGCTAACATTTCAACAATTCACATTCAACATTCAGTATGGGAAAGGTTTCACAATCAACAATTCTGACAGTTTATCTAGGAGAGAATAGATGTTGAACTAATATCACATGTTGGACATTTTTGATGGCAAAGTAAATATTTGAAGTACAAAAAAAAATCACAAATCACTCATGCAAATGGTACCCAGAAAATCTGTGAAATTTATTTTCAAAGATAATTGTTCCTGTTTAGTGGATATACAAATTGTGCTATAAATGTACATACTACCAAGTTCCTTGGTATCAAATCAAAAATTAAGGAGTGAAAATTATATTTAGTCCAGCCGAGCTACGGCTGGACTCTTATTTTGATGAGTCCAAGTGTGTGAAAATATTGGATCCAAAACATAATAATGATAAAACTGGATGCTCTACGCCCAATATTGATTGGTCTCGCTATGAGTTAAAAAATATTGGACTCGACTACGTCTCGTTAAACTCATAGCTCGACCAATAAACATGGGCTCAATCTATCAAATTTTATATCAAACTTGGACACAAGCTATATTACCCAGCCTTTACACTTGACATGACCCATTCGTGGGTCAAACGTCAAGCATGACTAATTTTGACTAAAATGTGATTTTTGCCAAAAATGCTCCTACAGATTACATGGTACAATTATGAAATTTGGACATTGACCTTGGATATCGTCGGGGCCTATAGGGTAAACACATATTTATGGTAAAAATGTCATTAAGGGTGTTTTTCCTGCACATAACCAAATACCTTCAAATTGAATTATTTTCGTACAGATTACATGGTACAGAGATACGACTGACACATATGCATTCACATTAGCTGGTGTCTCTGGGGTAAACACAAATTTGAAGTTCAAGGTCATGCAGGTGCCAAACAGGGTTGATTACTGAAAATTACTTTAATATTCACTATTTGCTGTGATCATCAGGATAATGCCAAAAGGGCTTTAGCAGTATGTGCTTATAGGGTTATAATTAGATTTGGCTTAAACAGGGGGAGGGGTCTGTTTTGGGGTCAAAAGGGTAAAATTCTAAAGTTTGTCCAATTTGAACGAAAATTAGTATGTGTGATCCTGATATGCTACAGAATATGATGGCTGTCATTTCAAGGTCACCAGATGTCAACCAAAGGTCAAAAGGATAAAATTCGAAGTTTGTCCAATTTAAATGAAAATGGGGTTGTATATGTAATGTTGATATGATTTAAAACATAATGAAGGTCATTTCAAGGTATCAGAGGTCAACAAAGGTATTTTAGTAGATATATTGTTATTTGTGTATTGATTGATATAGAATGGTGTACACACAGCTGGGCGCAGCAGCTACGCGAACTACGCGTGCGTAAGTTGGAACTTTATTGACTCGCGCAGTAACAGAAACCGAATAATTCTCGAGGTGATCTCGAGGTGATCATAGTATAGTTCACATATACTAGATCGAAGTTTTGACATGAGCTTATTGTTTGGAATATCAAGTATTTCGTATGATGTCAGCTCCTTTCTCTCCAATCATTATGCATGGTGCGTTTGTATTACCTGACGTCAGATGAGGCATGATTGACGCATCCACAACACGTAATCCTGATATACCATGCACCCTGAGAATAAAAGGGGAAGATATTAACAAAAATTGTATTTCGCGATTTTAGCATCCTCTTTTCAGGATATAATTCAAAACATATCTACATTTTCAGTTGATTCGGATATTTCGCAATTTCCGTCTGTCGGTAGATAGAATATACAAATCGGACGATGTATTTGTCAAACGACAGAATCTGCAAGAAACTTTAATGGACACAAACATTATCTAGTCCAAGATTTCTGATGGTATAAAAATCATTTTTGTAGTAAATTTGTGTGATGAACACCTAATACTACTACTACTACTAATAATAATAAATATATATAATAATAATAATAATAATAATAATAATAATAATAATAATAATAATAATAATAATAATAATAATAATAATAATAATAATAATAATAATAATAATAATAATAATAATAATAATAATAATAATAATAATAATAATAATAATAATAATAATAATAATAATAATAATAATAATAATAATAATAACACCTAATCACGCCTTATTGTTAAATTTGCACCTTCAAACAGGCAAACCATCTCAAAAGTTAGGTATTTATAGTAGGAAACTTTCTTTGGCGAAGGCACAGTCTCAACAATGCCTAGAAAAGCTGCTTTTTGCCTTGTAAAAGTACGTAATTTTTCGCCATTTGCTGCTATTCCTTTTCTCCGATCACCACCAGATAGATCGGTCTTCCTTTTACGCGCTATTAACCTGTGTAAACCAATCAAGGATCGTAATTGACTGTGACATCAGACGCGATAAATTCTTTTGATCTCTGTCTTTAATTATAAAGTGTTGATTCCCTTGTTCGCTATTCAACAATAATTCATGCGTAATGTTTACCAAATGACGAATACGGACTCGGCTGCTGCCGAACTCATAACAATATAAGTATAATAAATGATATAGATCACCTTAATTGAGGATCTACAACTGTAGTCGGGTCTTCCATCTTTCCCATTTTGCACGTACCGACCGGATGGAAAAGGGTGAAAGCAAAATGGCGAACGAAATCCTCTAGATTCTCGTCAGAAAACTCGGCCTTGTGACTGTCTGGCATCTTAAGCGTTAACAGCTTTGTCCTACGTTGTTAAATAAAATAGTTATCAAAAATTGAAATTATAAAAACACTAAAGCGGCTATGGAAATTCCCTATTAATGTAGCACTTTGAAACTTTCTATTTTAAAAGTATTCGACGTAACCACGGCATACATGTACTGACGAATCTAAGATCTATATAATTAGTATAATTTAGTATAATAATAAGTAAAATAATATCATTAGAGGGTCACGTATTTGTGTCACTGCTCGCACTCTGACAATCATATAAGGAACTTCACAGGTACAGTTTGTCCTCTTTGAAGTACAAGGTACGCACATTTTGCGTAAGCGTATCGTACATCGCGTGTTAAGACGCTCATGCAGTTCTCAGCGTCTAACAGTGTGTTAATTCCTTTTGACATTACGGCGCGCAAAACTGTGTAATTTACTGCGTACTTTACTTCGTACTTCAAAGTGCAGCATCGGGACTGTTTATATTAATCTGGTATTTGTCAGTATCAATTGAAGACCTGAGCGCAAGAAGACCGTAAGTCCACTTGGCCCCTCAACATGTATACACTCATGTTGCGTATAGTTTTGTATAGTTTGGTAATGTTGTATACCACATGTTCAGTGGCCAAAACAAATCTTTCACAACCTTTCATGATGTTTTCACCCTGGAACATGTATTAAACATTATAAAAGCCTAAGAAACTATACGTAACTTTAGTGTATACATGTTGAGGGGCCAAGTGGACTTACGGGCTTCTTGCGCTCAAGGCTTCAATTATACTCCCAATAAGCTATAGGCCTATTAACTAATAAAGTGAGAGTTATTAAGCACTCTCTGTGGTAAGATGTTATCATGGTCTGCCTATAGGCAAACACAAAACGTTTTCGACATCATTCGCAAAAGGTTATAAAAGGTTGTCAGAAAACGTTTAAATGTCGGGTTATATAAAGGGTATATTAAGAGCATAAAACGTTTTCATAACCTTAAAAAACATTTTTTGATAATCTACTGCTCAGCAAACAAAACTGTTTTACAGAAAACGTTTGAATGTCGGGTTATATAAATGGAATAAAAACGTTTTAATAACATTCCAAAAACATTTTTGAAAATTTGATACAAAACATTCTAAACAGAATGTTATTTTGGGGTTGAAAAAAATATTTTGCGAAAAATGTTTGCCCAAAACAACGTTTTCATGTCCTTTATATAACCCGACATTTAAATGTTATTAAAAGGTTTTGGAAAAAAAAAAACATTTTAAGAACATTTCTTTGTTTGCTGGGTTCAAATATTTCAACATAATGTTCAACATAACATAATGACACAATATTTGGCAAAAATGTTTGCAAAAATAGTTTACAATAACATTTTTTGAAAAATTTTTCACACAAAACGTTTTAAGAGGACTTGTCCAGGAAAATAGACTTATTTTTCAAATTTGTGGCAAAACGCAAAATCACCAATTTTCTTCATATTGTGGCAATCAATGATACTTTAGGGTGATGTATCAAAAATAACATTTATAGTGACACCAGCTTCTTGTTGCCATGGAAACGGCTAATTGTTCTTTTCCCCTTAAATTGAGTGATTTTGGCAAAATTATGTGTAAAATTTTATTCGATATCATTCTGAAAAAAGTTAGAGCGGGTTCATTAAAGTTGGTGAGGGTAAAATTTAGGTCAAGGTCTTGTCTGTGTTTCAGGACCTAAATGGGAACTGAGGGCCTTTTGTTTTGGGAGATACCACTTTTTCTAAGAGGGGTGTTTTTTATTATTTTGAAAAGTACATAAAACCTGTATGGTTGAAACGGTTGTAAGTATCATGCCAACGCTTCTAATTCAACAAACTTTTGTTTCCTGGAAGATTAAAGTATGCTTTAAGAATTTATAGAAAAAATGGTTTGGGGAAATCATCATTATGCTCACAGTGTTTCTAGAAATTTCCCTATTTTTACAATCACTTATTTGTCTATTTCGCCTATATTTGTAATATTAGCATTGGGAAAATTCAAATTATTGGCGATTGTAAGCCTAATGTATTGCAAATATAAATATGAGATTACAGAAATATCAAAATGCTGAAAATACAGTGTTTCTATAGTATTTTGTTTTTAATCATTCATTTTTAGTTCAAGAAAAATTAGTTCAGGGATAATCTTACTAGTAGAGAACAATTTTGCATAACAAAGTATTTTGGTAGCATTTGACAATTTATAAAATATTAATGAATAACAATTTCTCCAAAAAAGCAGTGTTTCTATTTTAAAAATTGGAAAATTGCATTTTAAGTGTTTTATATTATTATTATTATTATTATTATTATTATTATTATTATTGTTGTTGTTGTTGTTGTTGTTGTTGTTGTTGTTGTTGTTGTTAGTGTTATTATTATTATTATTATTATAGTAGTAGTAGTAGTAGTAGTAGTAGTAGTAGTAGTAGTAGTAGTAGTAGTAGTAGTAGTAGTAGTAGTATTAATTCATTAATTGAATTCGGGAGAAAAAATCATTTTAATTTACCAAAAGAAATAATGTAACCCCCTAATTTTTGATACCATTATATTTGGTACCAATGTATAGCTATGGGTCTCCTCTACCCAGTAATACCAAAATAAGTACAAATATTCCCCACACAATGTTGCTATGATGTCATAATGTGAGGGTGCCCCTGAAAATTTGGGAAATTCTGCCCATGTACAAAAGTATATACGGTAGGAAAAATTGATTTTGGGCTAACAATTCTACACAAATTTAATTTTCAGTGAATATTCTCCTCAATATAAAAGGAAAAGACACACTGATTTTACTGTACAAACCAACGGGTGCCTCACCAATCCCCCCTCTATAGTCATCTTTGACGATCGATTCTACCCGGGTTCTACCCGGGTAAGAACATTTTATCACTAAAATGAGCGCAAAGGATGGATCTACGACTATAGCTTAGGTCGTTTGGTCGCAGGCACATGTGTTTTTTATGACGGATAAAAAATGTTAGGAGAGGGGGTTGTTTTTCGTAGTTCTAGCTAGCGGTTTTTAGTAGATAAACGGTCAAAAACTAAAGGTAGATAATTGGTATTTAATGCAAATCTAAATAGATGGTCAAAATATTGAAAATGTGCACATTTTCAGAATTCACCATTTACATTTAATAGGGCTAATGTCACAGAGCACTCAAACCTTGAGTGTTTTACTCAAAACATTTTATATTTCAAGAACATAATAATAACAAAAGTTTTATGAACATTCGGTAGCCTACCCTTGAAGGGAGCACACCATTAAATCAATGCGTCATTTGTGTAACCCTAATGAGTTCCGGTAAAATACAAAAACTTTTTGACGTATTTGGACTGCCCTTTAGACAAATAATCAGAGAGTAGCAAATTATATCTCAAATACAGTGTAAAGCCTATGCATGAATTTGAGTCGCCAAAAAGTCTCATTTTATAATTATCGAGAAAATAGGTCCGCAAAATAGTCTTGAGAGCATATCAAAAACAGTGAGGGCACTGTTTAGTGCCTCGTACCTGGAAAACGAGGTGGAACTTCAGGCTACCCATACATTGAATCATATGTTAAACTTTCATCGATTTGCAATCGACTGGTTGTCATAAAATATCTCAAAAGGTGCCCAAAAGGCCTCAAAACGAGCAAAGAAGATCGGAATTTTTACACATATTTCAAGGGGGGGATTAAGCCTATGAGAAACTGATATAGAACTTTTAACTGTAGATATTGTAAATACAATCCAAATATTATTATAATAATGTCAATTTTAGTTGTATGCAGCTATTCATGACAAGTCAATATCAAAGTACGGTTTATTATTAGTTCATCATGCGAACACCATCAGTGTTGCAAGCATGCGTTTAACTTTTTACAGATGTAGTACATTTTTGCCAAAATGGCAACACTTACATGCGGAATGGCAACTCTGCTATTTTTTATATAAATACATTATACAAAGTACACTAAACTATTGTACACGATAATAGTACAATTTTATACAAGTATTATATGCGAGAATCAGCTTTATGATGCACCTAAATCCATTTACAAAATTGAAAGTATGCAACATTTTCTGGCAACACCCCGTTTACCACATGATTTTCCCCAAACTAATTTCTTCCATTTTCAATGTAACAATGTCCCATCAAGTCAAATGAAGCGTTACCATACGGGATATGAAGCCCAGAAGTTAGGTCTAAATTGGAATATTCAAAATTATCAAAAACACCCCTATTTAAAATAAATGGTATAGCCCAATTCTGACCCCATTCTAATTTGTTATGCAATGTATTTGCTACTAAGCCTTCCATCTATATCGGGAAAATTATAAGAAAATATTGAGAAATATTATGTGTGAGGTACAGTTACTCTAATAAAAGGGTATTTTACTGCTCGAAAGTGTGACAATTGGTTAAATTGGCTAATAATGGAAAAAATGTCCGTTACTATGGCAACAAGATATAAATTGTCAAAATAAAACCACCAGTGTTTATATGAGACAAGGGCCTCTTACCACTCAACTTATAAGGAAAATCTATTTTTGGCCGTTGCCACCCAAAAGTCGAATTTCCTGGACAAGTCCTCTTAAAACGTTATCGTGACCTTTATATAACCCGAAATTTTAATGTTATTAAAACGTTTTTACCTAAACCAAAAGCCAAAATATAACTTATTTAAAACGTTTTTAAAACGCTTTTGTGTTTGCTGGGTACTTACCTACATACAGAAACCGTAAAGTGATTAAACATGTGGTGCTTGATTCCATACATTTTCCGTTCAATTTTGATTTTTAAAAAAATGCTCGTTTGTATCAGAGTTTATTTCTATAGTTAATATAAAGGTTAAAGGTGAACATTTGAACGTACCCGATGGTTTTCATGCTGATAGTCTCTGTACATCTCTTCGCTATTCGAATTCCCTGCAACACAAAGTAACAAGTCGATTAATGCTGGTTTCATACTACCCTGCCATTTGCCGCTGAGCGGTGGCGCACGCGTATTGCAGACAAACGGACACAATCAAGGCTTGTCATTGGTTGAAACGCCCTGCCAATTGCCGCAGCGGCAAGCGGCAGGAAAGTATGCTGGAGGCTTAAGACATCTGTCACTCAATACCGATAAAACGCGGCAACAATAGAGGGCAATAAATATACTAAATTCACCACTCACATTTCAAAGCCACTAATAATTCATGAAGATGACCTTTTGTAATCTTTGCTTATCACGATGATTGAAATAGAACAAATTTTATGAAACTCATTTTTATTTTGCACGAAGAATGTGAAAAGAACGCGTTCATAACGACGGCCATGGGGCGCAACACTTATTCATCGTCCCATAGTAACACGTAAGAATAAGTTTGGCATCAAATTTAAACTCTTTTCCGTAGATTCCACAACTTTTGATGGCATAATTATATCGAATACCATTTTAGTTGTATTAAACCTTTTCAGGACACACGAGATATTGTCACAGAGGTTTGGATGCTATCAAAACATTAACAAGTATTTTCACTTTAAATCACTCAGTATTAGCTCATATGAATTCGACAAGTCATTGACTACATGCAGAAATAAGACAATTTGATCTCAAAAGCGATACTCTGTTGCGGATTAGGACAACTTCTGACTTTGAAATGTGACTAGTGAGTTTAGCACATTTTTGCTCTTGCTTGCACCGCGAAATAAGGAAAAAAGTAAATGTTCATCGATATATGTTGTCAAAAGTTTTGGAATCTACGGAAACATAGGTTTAATTTGATACCAAACTTATTCTTACGTGTTTCTAATAGGACAATGAATAATAGTGTTACGCCCCTTGTAACGGCCGTCGTTTGGAAATCGCAAGCTCTCCAACGTCCTTAAGGGCTCTGGTATGATCGTTTGGCCAGTATTATTTTTTGTGGGATATGAGAGCACGTCAGACATATCGAACTGCATTCTGAATATGAAGAATGTCCTTCTGATATCGAATAATTCTGATGGTAAGTGATTAAAAATTGATAATTTTGATATAAAATAGTCCTCGAAGTAAACTTTATCAATCTTATGATATACACTCAAAGTGTATGTAGCTGGGATAAAAAGCCGACGATCAATTGAAAATTTTGACCTTTCGTATTGAAGATATTGATTTTTCCCCAAAACACCAAAACAATTAGGCCTTTTGGGGGGAAAATCTATATCTTCAATATGAAAGGTCAAAATTTCCAATTGATCGTCCGCTTTAAGTACATATCATTAGATTTGTAAAGCTTACTTCGATCCTGTTATATATCAAAAATTCATATCGCGAATTTCAAAAAATCTAAATTATTTGATATCAGGACATTCTGTGTATTCAGAATGCAATTCGATACGTCTGATGTTCTCATGTCCCACAAAAATACTGTCCAAACGCTCATACCAGAGCCCTTAATGCGACTGTCGTTGAACTGGCAAAATTTGACCCATACTGTGATAGGAATTACAATTATATACAACATATTTTTGGCTAATATGATTAGTTTGAACCAAGCGTTTCAATAATTATTAACAATGAAAAAGAGAATTTCTTCATTTTGGGAGCCAATGGTAAATCCGGTCCTGCTTTATTATCAGTTATTCTTGAAACTACACACGGTGATCTACTACTAGAATCATGTATAAATAATACCTCAACAAGTACTTCGACATCTAACGGATCTTCAAGATATCTGGGGTCTATAAGCGGCGGTTGCATAGGATCACTGCTAGCCAATGTGATCTCGCCAACACTTCTTGGGTGAAGGACTATCGGTATAAACGACATACCGGCCCGACGATATCGGCCTTCTCTGTCCATGTCGTATCCCATGTTAGGATAAAATCTGTAGGAAGACCAAAAATTACATTCGGTTAATGTTTTCTACTTCTTGTTACTTTCTAGACTGTACGTATTGCATGGTTCTTGAAACTGACTCTAAAGCTGAATCTATTCGCCGTAGAAGTACTGATCTAACAGGATTAATTGCCATAGCGATAAGTAAAAACAATTGTTGATTATATTGCCATGCACTAGACGTACGCTGTAAATCTGCATCGCACTGGTGATTATCAACAATTGGCATAACAACCTGGATCGTAATTCTATGGAAATTTCACATTATGCCGAGTCCATGTGAACATTTGACTCGCACCTGCACGATTTGAAAAGACCGGTACTGTATTCAATCCATGATTGCACAAGATACACAGACATGATAGGTGATGAGTGCAGCTTACTTCTAGTGTAGGGCAATGCAGGCCAATCAAATGAAAAAATCACCCATCACTAATTGCGACAGAAACCATTAAATCACCATTTATTTCAGAAAAGTCCCAAAAAGTCCAAGAAGTGGAACAGTGCCTAATTTGCATCAATCCAAAATGCCCGCTTATGCAGGTGAAATTTCAAATTTGATTAATTGTTGTTATAAACCATACCAATGTATTCCTTTCGTCATAAGGATTTAGAAAAAGTATAATTTGACATATCTCCGTTATATATTTCTTGAGTTATGGGGAAAAGGTCAAATGTCAACATTTGGATTCCACAGGGGGACAAAAATTGAAAAATGCTCTGATTTTGATTTTAAAAAATGCTTTCATATTGCTGCGCTTGCAGAAACATTAAAAAATAGTTTGCCATATCTCAGGTGGATTGTTACCTTGGCAAAGAAGATCGAATTCCATTGACCCCTAAGCTGTTGACCATGACCTATTTTGTGAAACATCCAAAACAATGTAACGTTTCTCATTTTGATTTATTTCTGCCCAAGGAACAATTTGAGACCAAGTGGATTAAAGTTAGCATATTTCCATTGTAAACAACTGTGGACCCAAAAAGTTGACCTTTGACTTTTTGCCTATAACTCAAGAACTGTATGTCGGAGACTGGTCAAACAATACCTTATGATGAAAGCAGGACATTGATATGGCTTTAAACAAGATTTGACCAACTTAGACAGTAGACATCTTGCATAAGAAAATGTAGTATCTTATTGTGCCTGGTGATGACAATCATCTTTACATTGTGCAAGTCTACTTACTTTTTAGAGTTCAACGGGAAGCCATCTGGTTCATCGATACCAAATGTGTAAAAATTAGAGACGGCTCCAATATGTATATCTGGCCACGAGGTTTCCGGCTACAACGTTGGTTGAATGTGATAAAAGCAGAACATGAAACTAGTGCTGTTAACTAATACAACGCATTTGAATATAGTGTGATGTGCCCTGAGTAATTTAATTTGATTATTCATCTTTGTTTACAATTTAAAATCTTTTTCATGAGACATTTTGGGAAACCCCCTATCATTCATCAAAACAAATTGAATCATTTCTAATGTTGAATATTTGGGAAAATCCCTACTATTCCAGAAAGTTCAGTGTATTGCATCATGAGGGGAATTTCTGATAACATTAAGTAAGATGACATCACATGGGATTCCCGCTCAGGAAGTGATGTCACGGGACTCCCCTCACGAAGTGATGTCATGTGAAAGGTTAATGTTATAATAAAGACTTGGGACTTCCATTTACATGTTGTTGTGAAAGTAGCAATTGGCTATTAATAGAATGTGTATTTTTTTAGTGCTTGGTATATAAGAAAATGTAAACTCAATTTTTCACAGTTGAATGTTGTACTGGGCTAGCTAATGTGCTTACAGACCATTTCCTTCAAAGAAAGGAAATTGCAAACCAGAAATATTTGATGTAGTCAACGTACTACTGCATGCCAGTGTTGTCGGAGAAGATCTAGTTTACGTCACAGCGCGTACCTCTTCCAAGAAAGGAAATTATATTCTTCTGTCGACTTGCTGAAGTCTGGTTTTATTTATGAAACAATACATCGGTCAAAGTAAGTGGAAACAGCCTGTTTCCAGAAGAAATTGTGTGACAGGTGAAAATAGCACTATTTTGGAGATAGAGAACGGCCCAAGGAGTTAAGCGTTTGGAGAATTGCGCAAGGAGTTAAGTTAACATTTCTGAGCGAGGATTTTATACGCAAAGGATTTTACGCATGGGATTATAACTGCAAGTCTTCAGTGGACTTCGCTGAACAGTGATCTTCGCAGGTCAAGTGACCCAGGATATACATCAAGAACATTGCAAACAGGAACCTTACAATCAACTACAAGATGAAGGCTGCCGCATAAGTAACTTTGCTAAATGAATGTATCTGTACGTATGATTGATTGTATGTGCATTTGTTGTCATATATTGTACCAATCGTAAACAGTGTGCTTTGTTGTGCATTCTGAAGTGAATTTGGGATAAAGGTGCTTTTGGCCTTGAGTCATTAAGCGGCTCGTAACAATAGACATATTATTTTCTTGTTGCTTATTTGTTAGGACTTGATGACGTTAGATGGATAGGGTCTCATATGAGGGGCGTATAATAAGGGCTAATTTTTCCAGGCGTGAGTAAATTTCACGACATTTTTAAGCACTACGTTGAATTTGTTCTTAAATGACTATCGGTGCCCCGTTAGGTACTGATGACTCGCTATCATGCCATTAAATTGTATCAAACGTAATAATTAACATTTGCATAACAAAAGTACTGTCCAAATAAATGGGTAGCTATAGGGGCACTGATAGCGCTATAGGACCAAATTAAACGTTGTGCCTTACCATGCTCACCGATGCTGATTTACATTACGAAGGCCTACCTACAGGTGCCACTTTCCAAGTTACATAACATTAGGTAGCGTAAAGTCAATTAATGGCCACTGCTAGAATTGGCGAAATGTAGCGGAAAATATAATAAGCCAAATGGAAGTATAGAGGTAGTCATTGTGACGTCAACGCCGCCATCTTGTGGGTACGGAGTGCCTTGTTGCTAAGATCATCGCGTTGACGCTTGACTGAAGAGGTGCGTCACGAGCTGCGACTTCCGCGTAATCGGGGGCGTAATGTCTAACGCATGACATGCAGAACGGGAGTACCCATAAGATGACGGATCGCGCGGAAAAGGCTGATGGCCTCTATTACCACATTTTTCCAAATATCTCGGGCAAAAAAAAAGCACGACATTTGTTGCCGTCTGGATAAAGATAACAAAATAAGCTCTGCTTGGCGCCAACGTTTATTAATTACTACACTGACTATCACCTCTCATGTCTGAAACCCTACCAATCATTATATCTTTCTTTCTTTTAGTTTTGAAAAAATGTTGATATGTCGACGTTGCAGCCAAAAACCAAGGTGAGTATTTCTGGTTGAAATGATTTAATTAATCACATTTCTAGTCAATTTAATTAGATACGGTACAAATAGATTTTCCACCTAATTCCGGTATAAAACGAAATACCTTTAAAAATGCCACTGCTCCCACAAATTACTTAGGACGGTGATGCATTGCTATTATCCAGTGTCATACACAGATTTGAAGGTCATTAAGGGGTCACTTCCGGTATAAAACCAATTTGGGGTCAAAAGTCATTAAGGGTCACTTCCGGTCCAAGAGGAAAAAACCTTCACAATGCCCCTACTAACACGTCATGCGACGTGAACACATACATTGACGTTAGCCAATGTCTATGGGTTTTTAATAGGTTGTGAGGTTTAAGAGCTCTTGAACATAATTTTTTAGAAGTGGCTCTATACCTCAAAAAATAGATTTTTCTGATATTTTGTGCAATGATCCATGTTAGGGTGTCGACTATTTGTGTGACTAAAAAAAATTCAAAAATCGGCTCGTTGCCATGGAAACGGCCAAAACCCAGATTCTGTCATTTTGGGCCAAATTGGCAGTGAAATTAGTTAAAAAACATGTTATTTCAAGTGTTCGCTGCATGTAAGACATATAATATCTGGTACATTACATTAAGTTCTTGTGAAAGGACATCTATTCATCTGATGATCAGCATATTTAGAGGTCAATAAGTTATTCTTAAGGGTACGTGCAGAGCCCATCTGTCAGGTGTATTTTCACTTTTTCATAAAATGTCATTTTAGCACCTACAATATCATCATGAAAATCAACAACCCGGTGTTGCCAGGATTTTGTCCATTCTAGTATGGGTAGTACAAGCTAGGTACTTTAAATTTTAGTAAAAATCAGCTTGGGCAAAGGTTACTTCTAAATACAGTGTTGCCAGAAAAACTGGTATTTTTGCAAATTGACATTTTGTCAAATTACGCCTTTTGTCACAATTATGTGCATTTTGACAAATATTTTCCTTCAAGGTGAATCAAACAACACTTTTTCGTCTTTGTAAATATCTAAATACTGAAAATTCAAAATTAGTGTTGCCAGAGTTCTTGATAAAACACCCAATATTAGTATTTTAGTCGTAGTATGATTTGTTGTTGATGGTTTGATTGGGAAATGTTTATTTCTAATTTTCATACATCGAATGTACATTGTATATAGTGTTATATGAATGTTTAAACACCTGAGCACAAAGTAAGTGTTGCCAGAACTCTTGATAAAACACCCAAAATCATATATATATTTATATGTGCCACGATCCAACATCAATTTTTTTTTACTATCATCAATATTAATAATAATATCAATGTAGGCCTATTAACATCATTATCAATAATAATCAAAACTATTAACATGATTAATATCGATATAAATAATAATCAAAAGTATTAACATCAATATGGTTTACTATCATTAATAATATTAATAATAATATCAAATATATTAACATCATTATCAACAATCATCAAAAATATTAACATTAACCCTAGAACTACTGAGCCATATTTTGTAACACGGACTACGAAGGGGGTTGCAACCCCTAATTTTCAATTATAAACGTCATATATACCGTTAATTTGGAATCAATGTATAGCTATGGGTCTCCTCTACCCCCAGTGATACCAATAAGTACAAACATTCCTCTCGTAATGTCGCTATGACGTCATAATGTGTGGGCGCCCAAGCAAATTTGGAAAATTTCAGCTATGTACAAAAGTATTGGCAAAATTGATTTTCGGCTAAAAATTCTAGAAAAATGCGATTTGACCGAATGTTCTCCTCAAACTAACAAGTAAAAAGTCAATAGCTTATAATAATTTTACATGAGCGAAATGAAAATAATTTATTTTACTGTAGAAACCATTGGTGGCCCTCACCAACACCCCCTCTATTGTCATCTTTGACAACCGGTCCTACCCCCAGGTAAGGTGCTGGTAAACATTTTTACACTAAAATGAGCGCAAAGGATAGATCTATGATAAGTTTAGGTCGAGGCGTAAATGCGCGCATTTTTATGACGGATAAGAAATCTTGGGGGGGTACTTCGTAGTTTTAGGGTTAATATCAATAATAATCAAAAATATTCACATCAATATCAATAATATTTTAAAATATTAATACCAATATCAATAACACTAATAATAAAAACTATCAATATCAATATCAATAATAATCAAAAATATTAACATCAATATCAATAACAATCACAAATATTTATATCAATATCAATAATAAGCAAAATATTAATATTAATATCAATAATAAGCAAAATATTAATATCAATAATAATCAAAAATATTAATATCAATATCAACAATAATCAAAACTATCTTAATATTTGAAATTGATATTTGTATTAATATTTTTAATTATTATTGATATTGATATTAATATATATTTTTGATTATTATTGATTTTGATATTAATATTTCTCATTATTATTGATATAGATATTAATATTTTGATTATTATTGATATGGATATTAATATTTTTGATTATTATTGATTTTGATATTAATAGTCTTGATTATAATTTAAGTTTAAATTGATATTTATATTTTTAATTATTACTGAAATTGATATCAATATTTTTGATTATTATTGATATTGATATTAATATTTTTGATTATTATTGATAATGATATTTGTATTTTTGATTATTATTCATATTAATAGTTTTGATTATTATTCATATTCATATTAATATTTTTGATTATTATTGATATCGATATTAATATTTTTGATTATTATTAATGTTAATTTATTTGATCATTATTGATTTTGATAATAATATTTCTCAGTATTATTGATATCGATATTAATATTTTTGATTATTATTGATATTGATATTAATATTTTTGATTATTATTGATATTGATATTATTATTATTCTTGATTATTATTGAAATTGATATTTATATTTTTAATTAATTTTGTTACTAATATTTTTGATTATATTGATATTAATATTAATATTTTGATAATTATTGATATTGATGTTAATATTTTTGATTATTATTGATATTATTGATGTTAATATTTTTGATATTGATGATAATATTTTTGTTTACGATATTTATATATTTTTTAATTATTGCTGAAATTGATATTAATATTTTTGATTATTATTGATCCAGTCCAGTAAGGCTTGAGTGACCAGTTCAAAATTCAATAGAAAACAAAGAACAAAATTAATACCCATAATTACCCTGACTATAACTTTGCACTAGATAATACTAGAACCGTGGGGTTTTCAAAATCTGATTACGCTTTTTAGGACAAGCTATTGATGATAGTAAACCAAATTTTGACGTTGTCAACTTTAGCGTGAGAGGACTGGATCGTGGCATTATGATTTTGGGTGTTTTATCAAGAAATCTGGCAACACTTACTTTGTGCTCAGGAGTTTAAACATTCATATAACAATCTATACTATGTACATTCGATGTCCACATGAAAATTAGAAATAAGCATTTCCCAATCAAACCATCAACAACAAATCATACTATCAGTAAAATACTAATATTGGGTGTTTTATCAAGAACTCTGGCAACACTAATTTTGAATTTTCAGTATTTAGATATTTACAAAGACGAAAAAGTGTTGTTTGGATTCACCTTGAAGGAAAATATTTGTCAAAATGCACATAATTGTGACAAAAAGGCGTAATTTGACAAAATGTCAATTTGCAAAAATACCGTTTTTTCTGGCAACACTGTATTTAGAAGTAACATTTGCCCAAGCTGATTTTTACTAAAATGTAAAGTACCTAGCTTGTACTACCCACACTAGAATGGACAAAATCCTGGCAACACCGGGTTGTTGATTTTCATGATGATATTTTAGGTGCTAAAATGACATTTTATGAAAAAGTGAAAATACACCTGGCAGATGGGCTCTGCACGTACCCTTAAGAATAACTTATTGACCTCTAAATATGCTGATCATCAGATGAATAGATGTCCTTTCACAAGAACTTAATGTAATGTACCAGTATTATATGGCTTAGTTGCAGCAAACACTTGAAATAACATGTTTTTTAACTAATTTCACTGCCAAATTGGCCCAAAATGACAGAATCTGGGTTTTGGCCATTTCCATGGCAACGAGCCAATTTTTGAATTTTTTTTAGTCACACAAGTAGTCAACACCCTAACATGCATCATTGCACAAAATATCAGAAAAATCTATTTTTTGAGGTATAGAGCCACTTCTAAAAAATTATGCTCAAGAGCTCTTAAGATCATTAAGGGGTCACAACACGGCTGCCGTTTTATACCACATCTTTGTCTAGTTTATTTTTTTAAACTAAAATGAACTTCTGCTATCTGTTTGCACAAACCTAAAACAATTTAAAATTCCCGCTATTCTTTTTGCCTTCCTTTTGATTTTGCAGGGTAAGTCCAGTAGGACTAAAATCCGTTGGAAAAAATTTTGTTGCAATTTTTTTGACGTAACCCCCCTTATTTTCATATATTCCCCCGTCTAGTGTAAGATTATCGAGG
Organism: Amphiura filiformis; assembly: GCF_039555335.1. NCBI lineage: Eukaryota > Metazoa > Echinodermata > Ophiuroidea > Amphilepidida > Amphiuridae > Amphiura > Amphiura filiformis. Next base: position 138,662 of record NW_027305542.1, on the reverse strand, counting down.
TGTCATGCTTATGTTATGACGTAATAAAGGATATCTGAAATTGATTAGTGTGCCATTTAAAAGATAACGGTACATATACTTAAACTAATCACCAATAAATTATACCAAATTCACTCATGCGTGAATTTAAAAAAAATGTAGAGAAAGCGAAATTATATTATTTTTGAAATTGTCACTGATCGTGAATTTATACTATATACTAAGGAATTCAATATTATACCTCATGTCCCGTCTTGACAAAGGCTGCCGCTTCATTTCCGTTGTTGCACGAAGCGAAAGTCTAAATTGCAAATAAAAAAAATAGATATAGTCAAGTATAAGTAAAATCTTTTTAGGCTCTAGTTTTGTTATGTTTTCCTTTTCACTTTTGTTCGAGTTGGGCATTGTAACGTGGTCATGATTATTTACTGGTCTATCTGTCCGAAGCCTATTTTGACGTGTTCTTAATTTTGCCTACACAGTATGTGTTTAAAAAAATTGGAATTATAAAGAGAATTTATGAAATACATTATTTGTCTGATTAATTGTCATTTGCAAAATGATTTCATGCTATAAAAATGTCACTTAAGGTCCACCGTCTCGATCGGTTAGGTATTAAAATCATGAATATTGCGACACATCTGAATTATATTCCCTAAAAACAATAAATATTGGGCAAATGTTATTTGTTTATTCACCTAGGTATAATTCCGGGCTTGGGTCCCTAGAAAATCCAGATTTAAAATTACAATATTATAATCTGGTTGAACGCAATCAACTGAAAAATTTGTTGTGTTAATTATGATGCCCAAAAATATTTGGATATTTTCTTCATAACTAAGTATTTTTGTCAAAATTTGACCTCAATTTCGTCTTTACCATTATAAGCATATATACTTGTATACTTTAGACCGTTATGAGTCCCAATAGTTTTCATAATTCCAGGTTTAAAACCATCCATAAAGAAATTATAACACATTTTATAATTAATATATCAACGTACCGTTTCCAATGTATGCACACTATCTCGTTTTTCTACATCGGCCTTAAGCTGTACACCTATGTGATCCTAAGTATGTAGAATTGAAATTAATGTTATGTTAAGTATTCATTTATGCTATAATCAAGATAGTAACACAGCTACAAAAATACATTACAGCAAAGATAGTAGCAGATGTTAAGGCCGCTACTTCACGTTGTTATATTTTACCAAATTTAATGTGTTATCAAGTTACCATAAAAAGAAATGCCCCGGGGAATGGCCCCTTTATAATGCGAGTGGGGCCATATTGTACCTATTTTACCCCCTTTTAACTAAACAGACTGCATCTTTATATTAATAAATTCAAAGTATAGACCTCTGGCAAGGCAACCGTTACTAAAAGTTTCACGGAATACCCTCACTTACGATCATTGGGTATACCGATCATCAGACGGATAATTTGTCATGGTTTCAACTTAACAGAAATGTTTATACATGTATATACATTCTGTGGTGTCCAACCAAGCCAACCAGAACAGTCTCTACTCCAAAAGTAGTCGAGAGTGCTCAACCACTAAAAATAATGGGGGCGTAACCAGACTGTTCTGGTTGGCTTGGTTTGTCATTTTGTCGACACCACAGAATGTATATACATGGATAAACATTTCTGTTAAGTTGACGCTTGCCTTGCCAGAGAACCCAAACCTCCACGTGGTGTCGGATGGATAACGCAAACTTGGACTCTGGGGAACAGGCTTGGATGCGAGGAAGTCAAGCTAGCGGAGGATCATGCAAAGTATTTTGACCACGTTTTAGCCCTTCCTCGGCTGACTCAGCCTGGTGTGGCTCTGAAGAGACACCGTTTGGGTTTTACCACGTCGACAAAGAAATAAATTTGGATGCATCGTACGATCATATACAGCAAGAGATATACAACGAGCTAGGCATGAAGAAGATAGAAATAACTAAGATGCAGTGAAGCAGATAATTACGTATTGTGACTGAATGGAGATATACAGGTGCACTTTGACAAAGGAGTGAGTACTGGCGCAAATAACCTCAGTAGTTGAAAGCGCCATACAAATCAACCAAAAACAAAAAACAAAAAAGCCTTGCCAGAGGTCTATACTTTGAATTTGTTTCTATAGCTCACCTGTAATGGGTTTGAGCACTCTAAATTCCAAAGTTAGTCACTTGTAAAGTAAACTTGTTATATTACGCCCCACTATTTTTAGTGGTTGAGCACTCTCGACTACTTTTGGAGTAGAGACTGTTCTGGTTGGCTTGGTTTGTCATTTTTTCGATACCACAGAATGTATATACTTGTATAAACATTTCTGTAAATTTGAAATCATGACAAATTATCCGTCTGATGATCGGTATACCCAATGATCGTAAGTGAGGGTATTCCGTGAAACTTTTAGTAACGGTTGCCTTGCCAGAGGTCTATACTTTGAATTTGTTTCTACAGCTCACCTGTAATGGCCGGGTTTGAGCACTCTAAATTGCAAAGTTAGTCGTTATATTAATACATTGATTTTATAGGAAAATGAGTTAAAGATAAGGGCCATATATATTTCCGTTGATCTTACGGTTCTGATGTAGCATATTGTATATTGGAGAATATCATTGTGATTACTACATAGCATATCAATTTGTAAGCGCTCTTTTTTAAAAAGTCATAGTTCGTTGAATTTACAACCGTATGACAAAACAGGCGAAAATAGTAACTTTTTGCACAAGATTTGCAATTTAAAGAAAATTGACCGTTGCTCATTCTAGTGACTCTAGTACCGGGCTCTAGTATATGGACAATATAAGTTTGCTTTTTCATTTAATTATTATATATTGTAAAAAAATGTGCATGGATAGGTAGTTTTCAACAGATTTTCCACATTCGCTTTGCTATAACATTGAATTGTGTTATCTGTTGACCTAGTGACGAAAAGTGTTTTTAAAAGGAAGCTTTCGTTTGATATAAAAAAAATTCTGATTGGATGAAGGGAACACTTGAGGTTTCGACAAAAACCAATCAAAGATGCCCATTTTTTAGCTAGAAGTTTCACAGCTCTTACATTGCTATGCACTCAACCGTGTAGTGTAATCAAAGACTGTGGTGGAGAATTTCACTGCTTGTTGTTCTCTGCTTGGAAGATCTTGGGACGAAAATGTGTGCTCAAGTGTATCGAGGTGGAAGGGTGCGCATGATGGTTTATAAGAGAATCGTTTTTGTATAGAAACCTTTCCATATGCGACGAAGAGTGAGTATAGACCGCCCACGGCCACACCCCGATGTATTTATATTGACAACAGACACGTTATGGACTTTTTAAAATATTGCGAATCCCATTTAATGGTTTCAAATTTGGTTGCTTCTATACTCTGATATTCATAAGTATACGCAAATCGAGACAACGTAAGTCTTTACCTGTAAATTCTGTCCGACAGGAAGATCAGCTATGCACGTAATTCCGTGATTCTCTAGATGTGCTCTAGGCCCGATACCAGAAAGCATCAACAACTTAAAAGAAAAACGTATTAATGATGAAAGCGGCAGCCGCAGAAGAAAGAAAACACAGACAAAAAGACGAAGCTGTTTAGCCTAAAAATGCTATATTTTTTGTATAACTTCCAATTAAGGCAAATGGAATGGTGGTACACTGTAAAAACAACGGATCGCACTTACTAAACACTAAAACGCGTTTACATTTATTGATGGTTTAGTAGCACTTTAACATGTTTATATCAGTGATATAAACATGTTTATATTTTTATCACAAATACCTCTATAAACGTGTTCTGGTGTTAATCGTATGCAACGCCTCCTAAACTTTTACGTGTAAAATATAAAAAAATAAACATGTCTTTAGTGTTTATTAAGTGTTATTTGTTGTTTTTGCAGTGTAGCCATATTTGTGTTTTCTCGTTGTAGCTATTTAAGTTAATCCAGATTTGATGTAGTTGATGAGATGTGTTACCTGTGGAGACTGAATGGTGCCTCCAGATACGATCACCTCTTTTCTTACACGACACGTTTTCTCCTTGCCATCTTGAATAAAACGAATGCCAACTGCTCGCTTGTTGACGATGTCAATCTGAAACAAGAGATAAAACCATTTTAAAACTCTTTATACTTTAATATTTTGGTTATGCAGTATGCAGTATTTACATGTTTACATTATAGATTAAGTCTACAAATTGAACTTTTTTGGTCCTCCCATTGTTTACAGTTTCAAGTTCAAGTTTATTTCACCATCATCATATCATAATTATAGTCGGTAACAAAATATCAAGAAAAGGATGGTAGGACAATCAAAAGAGCAAAGCTCGAAAGATGTGATTGCCCTCAGTGCAAAAACAAAACGACGCCTACAGACAACAGACAAGGACGTGGATGCAAACGGCAGACTGACAGGACTAGTGCAGACGATGTCAATGGCAATGGCATATAAAAAAGTCAATTGAGAAATATATAAGTATGCATTTTGTGCACAAGGGATTTGAAAACGTATTTTGGTGTAATATTCCATGTTTTGCAAAAGTTGCAATAAAATATCTCTTTGGTTTTATGTCTGAAATTAAAAAAAAACATATGTCCCTACGATACGTGTACGAACCTAGGTGACATGAACGCGTGTGAGGACTTGAAAATTAGGACGACTTTTTGCAGGTTTAACATAACCATCACCGCAACCACTTCTCTTCCCATTTTCATCGATGTTTGCTGGATGTTCACCGAAGCCGACCTGTCAAGTTGTTAATAAAGGTCAGATTAAGAAACCTTCATTACCTTCAGAATGACCCCAGAAATGACAACATAGGGTTATACAGTGGGTCAAAATTAAACATGCTCGGCCATCGCGCCACGGGAGCTTCATGATGAAGCTGGATAAAATTCGAAAACATAAGCCCACACTTAAACTTAACTCGTCCCCGCAAATAGCCATCCTGCCAGTAGAGAAAATATATTAAGGGGGTACTACACCCCTGTGGTAAATTTGTGACTATTTTTGCATTTTTCTCAAAAAATAATAAGGCACTGGTAACAAAAGTTATGTATATTATTGGGGCAAGGAATCCAATTACTACACTGAAATTTCAGTGACTCAAGACAAGCGGTTCAGTATTATATGATAGAAAACGAGGTACATCCTAGCGGTACCTTATTTCTTATCATAAATAACAAACCGCTTGTCTTGGGTCACTGAAATTCCAGTGTAGTATTTGGATTCCTTGCCCCTATAATATACATAGCTTTTGTTACCACTGTTTTATTAGTTTTTGAGAAAAATACAAAAATAGACACAAATTTATCGAGGGGTGTAGTACCCCCTTAAACATGGAAAAACAGTGGCATGGTCGACGGGAAACATGTAAGCAGAGCACTTGTCTTGTCTCGCATGGATTATGCCAACTCCCCCATGTATGGTGTCCGAAATTGACCTAAAACGGCTGCAGCGTCTCCAAAATAAAGCAGACAGACTGATCTTTGCATGTGGACGAGACAGGTGCTCTGCCGAATTGTTGAATACCCTCCATTGGCTCCCGGTGAAAAAAAGAATGACCTTCAAAATCATGTTACACATTATACAACTAACAACTGTATATCATGCAGGTACTGCTCCGGCACATTTATAAAATCTTGTCACACTTTATAATCACCCAGATTCATCTAGAAGCAGTCGCAGGCTTCGCTCATCATCTGACAAAACAAGGCTCAATACAGTTCGCTCCAATAAAAGAGCCGGGGGTTGCTGTTTCACCCTTTTCGGGTCCCAGCTCCCTGTTTATGTTAGAAAAGCGGAATATGCGGCTGCTTTTAAGGGGCTTCTGAAGGCACACCTTTTTCCTAATGTGTTATTTATTGTTGTTGTTTTTCATATGTATTTTGTTTTTGAGCAAACGCGCTGTGTTATTTGTAACGCGCTATAGAAATATGCTTTAATAATAATAATAATAATAATAATAATAATAATAATAATAATAATAATAATAATAATAATAATAATAATAATAATAAATAATAATAATGGCATTGTGCCACATGTGAATGCCACCTCTCAGGAGTGTGTGGCCAGGTTGATAAGAAGCATGAGAAGATGTAATGCTGTTGTGAACGCATTATGTATGGGTTTTCTACTCGTTACAGATTTTAGGTTAAGTGGCGATTGTTTTAATGAAACAGTGTCATATTTCTTATTCATGTTTACTGATGTAAATGGCCCAGACAATAGCAGATTTGGCACATTTTGTTTGAGACCTCATTGTCTTTAGAACTATGGAATAAGTTATGGTAAAAAATTTCGTGCCATTTTTATAGATTTCAAATATTTCTGATATATACATGTAGCCGTTTTGGAAAGTTTCCTAACCTTTTATGAGGAGTTTAAGCATATTATGTCGTATATAGCCTAATCGCCACAACTTATTGCCTTAGACTGGTCAGCATATTTAAGTTTCTATAACAAATTTATCTATGTATAATAATAATGTGAAATTGACTTACGTTCTGTCCTCCATTGATATCGATGATGTTGTAACCCAATTCTGTACCTATCAATAATTATAGAAACAAATAGAAGTACATGTATGCTCAATCCTGCCATAAAGTTATATTTGGATGCATTATTCAACCGATAAAGATAGCTTGTTTTAAGCACAATAATCAGGCAGGAGCGTAATAAGACTTCACGAATTGTCCTAGTCTACTGTAGAAGACCTTTTTTTATTTATCGGTGTTATTTGGCCTGTTTCCCAGCCTGGCTGACCGTGCATACGCCATCTATCCTTCTGATCCAACAGCTATAAAAACGTTGGTGTCTCACTCCAAAAACCGCCGCGGTGGCCGTCCTCCACACCACTCCACACCATACATAAATTCTCCCAGTCACATTTCCCCAACATGAAATTAAAAAAAAGTAAAATTAAGTAAAACTCAGGTCGCACCGCTTTGGATACTCAATGAGTCTAGCGCCTTAGACCGCTCGGCCACTTGTCTTGTTGAAATCCATTTGAATCTTATTTGAAGATAAAATCTCAACTTCAACATAGGCCTACCACGTGACAAGCAAAGGCAGAAAACGTACCATATTTTTGGAATTTTATTTGCCTAAAAACATTAATGTGTATTAATAGCGCTCAATTGTTGTTATCTGGGTGGTTCTACATACAGAAATCCGACAATAAACATGATAAATGGGCGTCTATATGGACAATACATTATATCGATTTTGACACGTGCTCGTGTGTCAGTACATTTCCATGGTCAGTAAAATACTATAGAGGAACCTACCATTTTTCTGGTATACACGTTCGATGTTTTTATCAATTATATAACAAATCCACATTAGACCCCAAATGTTTTTTTCGGGAAATAAAAGATTAGATTACCATAAAAACGAAACAGTAATCTTTGGCGGGGTCTAATGTAATTTTTACACAGAATTTTCAACGTTTTTTCTATCCATATTCTTGCTCAATATTTTGGCGTATATAAAATTGAAATAAAATTCTCTGCCTCTTAAAAACGGCATCAAATGTGCCACAATTGGGTATCACTGACGAATCGTTATATATGATGTGCAGTAAATATTCATATAATCTTTTATACAGAGGATGCTCACTCGGCTATTTAAAAAAGGTAACCACTCTTCCCTAGAATGTGCAATAAATTAGCATTAAAAGTTTTCTTATTTTAGCAGCATTCTAGAAACTCTTGCCGTTTGGTGAAAAGAGGAGTAGCCGTCCCTCGAGAACCGCTCCAGTGGTTCTCGGCGTGACGCAGTTTTCGGAGTGAGCCATCAACGTTGAAGATTTAGCTGTTGGATTAGAACAGGATAAATGGCGCTTCCATGATCAGAGGGTGAAGGTCATATCAGTGATGATAAATTAAAATGGGTATACTAAAGTAGACCACTATTGTCCCATATGATCATAAAAATAAATATACTCACCGGATTTAACAAAAAGTTTGGAGGCTTCTGTTCTGCATTCGGGGTGGTTTGTAATGGTTATTGGTCCACCTTCATTATGAAGCGGGGAATCACAATAAATATCGCTTGTTTATAAACAAAAATACAAAAAAAACCAGATGTAAGCATCGGCGGCCGAAAAAGAAAAGGGGAACAGGGCCAGTGTCCCTCCACTTTTTAATAATAATAATAATAATAATAATAATAATAATAATAATAATAATAATAATAATAATAATAATAATAATAATAATAATAATAATAGCGACAAGGCACATATCCACTCAATTAAGAGCGCTCAAGGCACTAAAACAAAAACAAAAACTAACAATAGACAAAGAAAACTGGAAGTAAATTAAGAAACATAACTTACGAATTACAGAATGTATCTGACATAAGATGAGTTTTTAACAACTTTTTAAACACAGTTACATTTTTAGCAGTTCTAATATAAATAGGCAGTTCATTCTATAGACGTGGAGCTGCGATTGCAAATGATCTGTCACCCCATGTGCGGTTGGATTTTCTTTCTTGAAGAAGTTGCATGTTTCCAGATCGAAGCGTACGGGTGGGAACATAATATGAAAGGAGTTCAGATAAATATGACGGAGCAATCTCATTAATACATTATATACAATCAACATAAGTTTAAAAACAATTCTTTGTGTGACAGGAAGCCAATGCAGTTCCTTTAGGATTGGCGTGATATGGCAACATTTTCTGGTGAAAGTAAGAATTCGAGCGGCAGTGTTTTGAATTTTCTGAAGACGATAGAGTTGGTTTGCTGGTAATCCACAAAGACGTGCATTGTTGTTATCCAAACGAGAAGAGATGAATGAGTGAATAATCTGTTCAGTAGCATCGCGACTTAGGTATTTGCGGATCCGGCTGATGTTACGTAGTTGAAGCGCTGAACAACGAATGACATGAGATATATGAGGTTGCATGGTCATGTGAGTGTCAAAAAATGCACCTAAATTGCATGCTTTGGAAGATAAGGTAATTGCAGAGTCACCGATGCAAACATTTTCAATGTTGATTTTAGAGAGCTGTTGGTGGGATCCGAAAAGAAGAAATTCTGTTTTATCATCATTTAACTTCAAGAAGTTTGACTTCATCCAATTACGGATTTCACTGATAAAAATTTCAAGAGAAGCAATTGCAGAATTAGCACTATGTTGAGAAGATTCAAATGATAGATAAAGTTGCGTGTCGTCCGCATAAACATGATAATTCAATTGATGGCGAAGAATGATAGGGTAGGTGTAAATGGTAAACCACTGAGGTCCAAGTACAGAGCCTTGAGGCACAGAGTAATCAAGAATGGTAGAATGAGAAGTAGCATTGCCAATGCGAACATATTGCGGCCTATTTGTAAGATATGATTTACACCAGTCCAGGGCAAGATCTTGAATGCCGAGATAATAGTGAAGACGGGAGAGAAGAATATTATGGTCACCAGTGTCAAATGCAGCACTTAAATCGAGAAGAATCAAAGCTGTGATTTGACCATTGTCAAGTGATGTGAGAATGTCATTATTAACTCGAAGAAGAGCAGTTTCTGTTCCGTGGTAGTGTTTATAAGCTGATTGATAGGGATCTGACAGGGACAATTTATTGATATGGTTTGAAATTCTGTTAGAAACAATTCTTTCAATTGTCTTTCCAAGAAATTTGAGATTTGATACAGGTCGGTAGTTTTTGAAGATTTCTTTATCCAAAGTAGGTTTTTTAATAAGAGGACGAATATAAGCAGTTTTTTGACTTTGTGGAATAATTCCTGTAAGAAGCGATTTGTTGACAATGTCAGTAATATATGGCACAAAAATATCAATGTTGTCCTTAATTAGAAATGTAGGTAGAGGATCTAATTCAGACCGGGGCCTGCCCCACCCTGTCCCCACTTTAATCAAACCCATATGGTGCTGTGTGTAACATGTCTGGATAATCAAATCTCTATTCTAGACCCTTCAAGTGCTAAAAGAAAGTGTTAAAATGATGCACCAAAAGGCTTCAATTGGACCGTCACTTTAATTTAGTTGAATACACAGTGTGTATGGTAACAAATTCCCTTTTCGTTTCTGCTTTGGACACCCAACACTAAAAGCAATAATTTATATAGTAATAGTGAAAACGTGTCCACGAATGGCGTCAATTTGTGCTTTCATATAACCCATTTTCGTATTTTTCAAAATAAAATTGTACACAATAATAGTAATGATCCACCAAATGGCTTGAGATTGCAAAAGTTTCTCACTTCTGAGGGGCACATCTACCCTCAGACACCCACCTGCGTTCTCCCTTTTTGTTTTTGCTTTGGACACCCGACACTTAATGTTTAACGCAAACATTTATACAGATAATAATAGTGAGAACTTGTCAAATAGCTTTAATAGCTTCATTGCACCAATTCTCAGACTAAAATTGTACACAATAATAGTACCAAAATAGTTCACCAAATGGCTTCAATTGGGCCTTCATTTCGTGGCCATTATTTCAACTTTTTACACCCCCCCCTTTCAAAATTGTTCTGCTGCCGCTGGATGTAACTTAAAATTAAAATAAAAAAAGATATCTTCTGTCTTAATAGGGCAATGTTGAGTTGGAAAGTGATTAATTCGATTAGAGAAAATATTACTATTACGAAATAATACCATTTCCAGTTTTCCAATTTTAAGAAGTACGGCAAGACGCCTTCCCATCCCCATCCATTTGCTCCTAGTCGTTCCCAAGAATCGAAGTCAGCAGCATGGCCTCGTGACCATACCATACTGTTATGAGCACAGCATCCGCCAATTACCTGAAAATAACGTAAGAAACACGATGCGAGATCTTAACTTTTCAGATTATATCAGTGTAAATAGGCTATACTGTAAATCTTCGATGGGAAACGAAATGAATGGATTTCTATAACAAGTATTCTGTTTGGTACCGCATGATAGTTATAATGGGTCAATATCTTATCACAGTCTAGGCTAATACTGTAAACGTTCGCCTAATGGCGCTATGGGCTCCCTTGATATAATGGAATTTTAGACACAAACTATGCTAAAAGTGCCCTAGTCCCATACAAATCCCACCAGCAAATAAGGGCACGTACCCTTAATTCATGTCGTGATTTTTAGAGGAGAGAGCTCTCTATTTGTACCCCAAGGCAAAGGAGCCCAGGTGCGCCATTAGGCGAATGTTTACGGTATGCATTTAGATTTGCCATTTGTGTGACGCTACTGTGACGCAAGGGAAGGTGCTATTATTTACAACATGTTTAAGATAATAGTCCAAGCTTAAATTTGAGCGTTACAAATTGCACTGACATAATTGTTGAGGCCAGTGGTTGAGAGCTTTAAATATACTAAAGTATTCGTATGAGAGTTAATAATAAACACAACAACACACATGAAATCCGAATTGCTTGTCAAAATAGTTTCGATGACCCCCAATTACCCAAATAGGCAGAATACCTTTCCTCGAGGCCACGAGGACACCTGCTTCTTGAATCCTTTCTGGGACATCTTCTGAGGAACGGTCTTCAATCGTGGTCAATATGTCATGCAAAGAAGAAACATAAAATAAAGTTAATATCAGCATGTATACATTACTCTCCATTCCAGAAAAATACAGAACTAATTTTTTTGGATTAAAACAGTTATGCGGTTTTCATGGTTTTGTCAAATGAAACATAGCTTAATCCTAATCCTTTAGGTAGTCCTAACTGGCGATAAAAGTCAAATTTTGAAATTGTTGCAATTTGAGGTAAAATATGCAATTTTGCATGTTTTCTTACAATTGAGAGTAAGAGTTAAAATGTCGCCGTAAAGGGTTCACATTTTTTTTCACAAAAGGTGAATATTGAGTGTGGCATTTATTTAAGGATTCAATCATGTTTCACCTTTGTTCATCACCGATTAACAACGATGCGTCCGCGTCGTCTGAGTGTATATGCTCATACAGCTTTAGCTGCCCGAGCGTAGTAAACCACGCAGACGCGTCGGACGCGAGTTGTTAATCGGTGATGAACAACGGTGAAACATGATTGAATCCCTTTCAACAACGAAACAAGCTAAAGATGTCTAATTCACATGATTCTTTCATTCGGAATGTCCATTTGTCATTGCCACTCAACCTTACAAGAAGATCGCGGTACTCCAGTAAGGGTCTGACGAGCGACATTTAAGCTGTTTGCTTCAATGGTTTGGGGCAATAAAACTAAAGAATAAAGCGGTAATATTTAGCTGCTACAGTCAACATAAGAGAGTACATGTTTACCCATACGTTCCAGGCATGACGAATTTTACGCGCTCATGCGTAACGCGTACGCGTAACCTTGCGTTCGCGTATACGCTACTGGACTGTGGATTCATCACGGATTAACAACGATTGGCTCCTGTACAAAGGTATAGGAAGAGTTGTTGAAAAATGTTTCAATAATGGGAAAGTTCTATATATTTGGTTCTAATCTTACGTGAATATTGATTCGTTGACCTATTGCACTTTTTTACTCACCCGGTATAGGGCCTATACGTCTAATACCCAAATGATTTGATGTGCTCATAATTTAAGTGTCTATGTGTTTACCTTGGTGTCAACTTCATTGATGAAGGCTCAGTATTGTTTACTTTAGCATTGAACATGTTGAAAGTGTTAAATTTAGTATTTACCTCAACACCTTTACTTTGAAAGCACCTAGAAGAGTTTAAACCGGCTGATTTCACATTTAATGAAAAATAATAATTTTTTTAATAATTATCATATGGTTAAGCAGTGCTAGGAGTCCACTGATCTGGACTCCTCTCTACTAATATATCGTAAATAAATAAATTATATGTGATGCGATCAAGCAAAATCAGTCGGAGCTCGGAAATATTAAATGTTCAGTTTCTTATGGGATAGTAAAGTGCATTTACAAAGCTGCATTTTGAAAATTGAACAACCCCATTGAAATTGAACAACCAGTTCCAAAGATATGAACAATTAAAGAGTTTCCAAAACAAGAGGAAACAAAAGGAAATACTTCCTTTGTTTGGCTATATCTCAAAATCAATATTTCCGAGTTCCGACTAATTTTACTTGATTGCATCACATATATCGTTTTTAAAGGTTTCCTTGAGCATGTTGAGGAAAGCCGCGCTTTTAGCCCTTTTCACACTAATTTGGCCATAAGTATTGTAAATTTTGATTACAAAAATGTCCCGATATTGAGGGATTATCAAGCTGCCCCCGTTACACTTGCTTTTTTATTTGAATTTTGCTGATGAAATAAAGAAGAGGATCATTGTGACCTATCAAACAGGGGATCATCGGGTATTATTTAAATTCATAAACTGATAAAAGGAATTGTATTAACTGGCACATATAAATTGTCACTATGGGGAAATGGCGGGGGGGGGGTAGGTTTGTATGTTAACGGTATAAAGCATGAACAAAATTGTCTTATTACCAAATATTCCTAAAATCACGAAAACTACCACTAGGATTCAATCATGCTCATTAGTCAGCACACAGTTCTTTAACCCCAATATATTGTGTACATCACATAATGACCTTTTAATACGTTGGGTACAAAACCTCATGCTTCACATCTTGAGGTCACCTTTTGAGCTATGATTGTTGCATGGATGTGACTGAACCATGGCACTGATGATGAGAGTATTGTATAGTGTACAGACACGACAAAAATGCTGTATGATTCATAATAATATGACCCTGTACTGTACAGGACCGACGGATAATTGTCAATATTTCACGACACAGTTTTTGGGTCACGGTCATTATGTTGTTTCCTATCATTTCACGCTTATCTGAGAATCCTTATCGTCTACAAAGGTTATAATGCTAATCATGGTGCAGTCATGTCTACAGTAGAATTCACCACGACCTTTGCAGGACTTAAACCCCATTAAAAGCTATTAAACCAAGATAACACTCATTGAAAACAGCTCAACTGATTAAATCAGATCTTCTCTGGTTGTGCACATGTGTCTGTTTTATATGTGCGGTATCGCAATGAGCTGGTATTATAGCTTCAGTTGGGTAACCGATTATAAAGGAAACGCAAGGAAACAATGGTATGTGGACCTTTGTTCACGAAATGAGACAATGGTCTGCTTTTTGTTAACCAGCATTCTTGAAAATGAGCAACATAATGATTGTTGACTTAACACGGTTTGGAAATAATTTCTTCATATTTTTTGGTGTTATCTGTCGTTTACATATCCTTCCTAAAACACCAAAGTACGAATATTTCCAAACATCTAAATTAGCTAAAAATTTAGGACATGTTACAAAACTGTATTTTCTAGAATTTTAGAAGAGTACTTTTAATATTGGCCGGTTATTTTCACACAGCGACGTTAACTAGGCAATGTACTATTACCTATAACATACACTAAAACACCAAAGTACGCATATTTCCAAACATCTAAATTAGCTAAAAATTTAGGACATGTTACAAAACTATATTTTCTAGAATTTTAGAGGAGTACTTTTAATATTGGCCGGTTATTTTTCACACAGCGACGTTAACTAGGCAAATCCCCATACTTCTAACATACGCTATTTGTAGAGGTCACGCGTCAATGGTAAGAGCACTGTGTATTGTGTATAGGAAAACGGACAGTAACTGCAGTATGTATACAGATAGCATAAATACTAGTAAATACTATTTGATATATTTTCTATAGCATCGAACTATCCCTTTCCCAGGGTATCAAATTTATATGATTCAGTGCCTTTCAACCTTGACACTTGCAATTGCAATAATATTGTTATCACAGGGAAAATACAGAATAAGTACATATCAGTTAAAGAATTTTCATGTAAATGAATAGTATAGGATATTTTAATGTTCTAGTATGATTAAAAACGTGTTGAACAAAGCAATGATATTGAAAATATTGTAATTATCATAAATGTGAAAATTATTTGTGAATAAATTACATGACTATAAGACTCACTGATTGATAGAGTGATATATTACTAAGTTTCTTATACAAAATTCTACAAAATAAAAGTACCATTTTCATTTTTATGCATCATATAATTTTGAGCAAAAATATTGGCCAAAAAATACACAATGAGCCTTTTCAGTCATAATATTTATTATTGATCAGTGTACTTTGCCTTTATCTATTAAAAGTATATGCTCATACTAGCATTTCATAATTCCCAGACCCGATTAACATGCTAAACTGCCATATATTTTTCTCTAGTAGAAACAAACAATAAATAAGTATAAACTGTAACTATTTGCCTCATTTACAGTTAGGCTATGTATTTTATAAATTTGTTTACCTCGTACTGCCAATCCATTTGTGTTTTCCGTAGTGATGCTTCTTCACTTGGCACAGAAATAGATGGGAATTCTGCATTAGAAGGCCCAGCTTCAAATAAAATCACTTCATTATCAAAATTTTCTGATAGTCTCCCAGCTACTACACAACCTGCACTACCCGCACCAACTACTGCAAAGTCGCACATAAAATCAGCCATTTTTTTATCTTGTCAAATATTGCACAGCTCAGTGGTTTTATTTTTAGAATGCATGTGTAGGCCGGTTGCCCTATACTGTACAGTGTGCGTGAATGATATTACTAAACTATATTGGTTTTTCCGCAAATTTGACCTCAGTGATACCATAACCTTGACCTTGCATGCTGACCAATTATAGCACAGGAAAAGAACCTATTATAATTATACGTTTCCCTATATACTTAGGGGTGGTGCAATAATTATGCGTACCCCCGGGTCTGGTGAATTATAGGGGGGGGGGCAAAGATTTTTTGGCAGGCCAAAAGGGGGGGCAAGCATTTTTTGGCAGGTCGGAAAGGGGGGTCAAGCGATTTTTGGCAGGTCGGAAGGGGGGCAAGCGATTTTTGACACAGATATTTTGGGCACCTTTTCTATATTAAGATGTAGGAAAACGTTAGGAACACATTCAAATATGCAAAATTTCATGCTCGCTGCGCTAGCATTATATGATAAGACAATTTAAGGTTTTAAATTCGGGTTCCCAAAAATCTGGCATGTGTAGGGGGGGCAAAGACTTTTTGGCACGTCAAAGGGGGGGGGCAAAGGTTTTTGGGCCGGTCAAAAGGTGGGCAAATATTTGTTGGCACTTTCAAAGGGGGTGGGGGGCAAGCGATTATTGGCAGACCATTTTGATTTTCTTCGATTTCTTTCGTCAAACCATCTTTTAAAATGCTACTTCTGCCAGACGCTTGTGCCAATCGCGACCAAACTTGGTCACAAGAAGCACCGACCCAAGCTCCTTCAAAGGTCATTATGTGAAAATCTTTAAAATACTACTAGTGCCAGGTGCTTGACCCGATAAGAACCGACAAACCAAGCTTTATATCAGTTATACACAGATAGGTGTCAAAGGTAATATAAGGGTTATCAGGGGTAATTTTGCACGGCATGCTATGACCACCAAATTTGGTCAGGTCAAAAGAACCGCTGGCCCAAGCTTAATATAAATTGTACCTCAGCTTGGAAGTCAGCCCGAGGTCAAAGGTCAAACGAGGTCACATGGTTTAATTAGGCTTAATTTTGGTGCAAAGCATCCTTGATATGAGGGGAACATGAATGTCAACCCGAGGTCACCCAAGGTCAAAGGTCAAATGCTACAATGGGCCAATTTGGGCTTGAACTTGGTGCAAATTTGGTCAGTCTATCCAAGAAAACATGGTACGAGCTGTCATTGAAACTCTCTGTGATCCCACTTGTTCTAAGCCAATTGCATCCCATGGAATAGTGGGTTATAAGATCAGGGGGGATTCCCATTTTATGCATGTAATATTTCCAAGATTGCATAATTTGAAACAATACATACAAATGGCTAATTCAACCAAGAAAATTCATCTGAGAACTTATGGCCAAACCTGGAGAGCATTACTCAAAGTTCTCTTTGAAGCAACTTGTACATGGCTTGAAAAGAAAACTGAACGTGAAGCTTGAAATCAACATACAGGCAAATTTAACCTATAGCGAATTTCAGAAATGCTGATACACTAATTGAACCATATTGATAATTACCTCCTGGCCTTGTTCACAATGTCATTATTGATAGTTGTAATCAGGAGTAGGGGAGAGCGGGGAGTGTTCGCCCTAGGGGTAGGTTCGCCCACCCCTTGTTTCTCAGCACTACGGCTATCGGGGAATTTGGTGATGGCGAAATTAGGTGACAAAGGTCATTATAAACTTCTCATATTAGCTACGTGATATATAGGGACGTGTTCATCGAACTGCAGCCAAAACAAAAAATTTACACCAAAACGTAACTTTTTCTTGCATTAATAATGTTGTATTATCATTGATACATAAATACAGATGGTTTTAATGGAAATCTGTGTTGGGAACATATGGGATTTGTCAAAGATTAAATGCAGTTATAAACTCCTTATTCGATTTTTATTTTGCATACCCTTAAGAAAATACAAAAATGTGCACAAGGGGCACGTTCGCCCTTTTGAGGATGGGGCATGTTCGCCCTATATCTTCCCCGGGCGGACTTACCCCAAAGTGGAGGGCGGACCTGCCCCATCCGCGTATTATGCAAAATATTGATAATTATACCATTAAACAAGGTAAAACAACTGAAAAGCATGTTTTTTTAAAGTTATGTGGTATCAGTATTACTCATACCTCCGTTTATGTCCTAATCCATAATCTCCCCGAAGTTGTAAACAGGATACGTTTAAACTCACTTTGGACCCCTACATTTTACCCTGACCCGACCCCTGTAACAAATTTAGTGACTCCCCAAAAGAGAATGAATGTCCTGTATACCCTTGCTAAATGTTTGCATTGACTATGTTATTGTTATGCAATGTTTAAACCTTTTTGGGGGATTAGGGTGAACTTACCCCACCATATGGGCGAACCTGCCCCAATATGGGGCAAGTTCGCCACTTTGGAAAACTTTTTTGTTTGCTCTATCCTGTTGCTATTGTAAGCCCTATATTTCTGGGATTGTGGCCGTATATAGCTAAGACATATGGCTTTCACATGGGCTAATCAGGTCATCCCTAACTTTAAAATTGACATCGCTAGGCTGGTCAGAAAAAAATAGGGCGAACACTCCCCGCTCTCCCCTACAAAGTTCATTATATTCATCTCTCTTACTATAATAGGCCCTACTGGCTTTCACCCTCCTGGGAATAATTTACCGCGTTTTCTTTTTTAAAGACAGTTCTTATTATTTCTATTTGTAGCTTTATTTAAGTTTAATTTTTTGTAGTTTACCTTTATTTTAATTTTTATTGATATTAATATTTTGTTATTTTTCATTATGTAGGCCTACATTTTATTCCACAATTATTGAGTCAGTTTAGTCATATTTTATTTCGGAGCCGGGAGGGTTGCACCGCGGAAGGGATTCTATGGAAAAAATGTGTGAAACATAGAGGGTCTTTCAGGGTAAAAAATAAGTTTGTTAGTCACAAAAGGGGATATACTGATATAGTGGTTACAATTAAGGCCGATTTTATAGCAGCTCTGTGAGAAACTGATTTAGTGATCTATTATGGACAATAAAATGGCAACCCAGACAGAGACTAGAACAAGCAGCCAGGATGGCAACTTTAGCCACTAGGTAGTGTTTCACAATAAATAAATGTTAGATTATCACCTTGAAAAACTTATCATGTGTATTGAGTACGGAGTAGCATGGACAATAAAATGGCAACCCAGACAGAGACTAGAACAAGCAGCCAGGATGGCAACTTTAGCCACTAGGTAGTGTTTCACAATAAATAAATGTTAGATTATCACCTTGAAAAACTTATCATGTGTATTGAGTACGGAGTAGCATGAGCCGTACTGTATAAATAAAAATTTTAGATTGTAAAGCTTAGTCCAGTATGTGCCCATCAGTCTCTTCGGGAGGAGCGACGCAACGACTGTGATACCTACTAGTGTAAGCTTATGCCTTCACTTCAGGCCTAAGTAAGCTTAAAGTTAAAGCTGAAATAAAGTACAGAAAGACAAGTCAACGGTGGTTAGACAAATGGTGGTTAGACCAAGCCATTAATAACTTAGACCAAGCATTTATGTAAAAAGCCGTAACTTAGGTCTAGTGTTCATGGTGTTTAATACAGAAAGCATTTGAAACCAATCCATAAATCCTAAAAGACTAGGCCCAGCCATTCTGAAGCGCATAATTTTGTAACAAACCTTGTGTATAATCAGCATTTTGAAATCTCATTCAGTAGGCCCAGCCCAACCTTGTGAGATGAGTCTTAAAGAAAATTTTTTTAATGAACCAAAGCAGTGGATGAAATCAGCTGAGATAATATTAGCAGACAAATAAAGTTTTAACAGATAACGATGAGTATAAATAGTGACGCAGATGGTTAAATACCACTAATTATGTAATGTATACACGGGTTTCAATGGGAAAATGCCTAATTTCGGGTGGAATTTTCTCATATTCAGAACTCTCACAGTTCAATGCCACTAATATCAGGTGAAACTATATGATTTAGATGCCAAATTATCACAAATTCAACATAGGTTGACCTGAGACTTTTCTTGTTTTAACGCACTGAACCGTAAACACCTTAAACTGACAGTGCGCCCTCGAAGCTGAAAGTTACAATATGATAGGGCGAATATTTACTAAAAACCGAAGCCGTGCGTATGAAGTTTGGTACTATTACATCAAAATGTCATATAATGAGAGAAAATGTACCATTTTGAAGCATCAAACTCTAAAAAGTACTTTTTGGCTATATAACTTGATCAATTTCAGCGATTTTAATGCAGTCTTTTCGAATGCCATGAAAACAAATAGTTACTCATCGTATTTCAATGTATCGCCCAGGCCTATTAGTGGTATTTAACCAGATGGCACGGGCAATCACAATGCAGGCGATGGAGCAAATGAAACTCATTATCATAGTCTTGATGAAGGACTAGGCATGGCAAGTAATGTAAGTGGATTGAAACCACCGAAACCTTTACAATGTACATCAGATACGATTGCGAAAGTGTGGAAGGAATGGAAAGAAGAATTGCAACTATATACATATGTCTAGCTAGCCCGGATGCACGAAACAGAAGAATATAAAGTCACACTGCTTAAATATCTCTTGGGATCAAATGGACGGGACATTTATGATAGGCCTATACATTAGAATTCGACAAATACGAAAGTGAGCGCACAGAGGTATTTTCAGCATTCCAGAAATTGGGTGACCCACGTGTACGGTACGGTCATGGAGATATGTGCAAAAGAGTAACATTGTGACGTCAATGGTGCAATTTTGCCCCCGCTGTGACGAAAATGAAATTTGCTCTGATTTTGATGAAACTGGTCTCAAATTATTTGTCTTGTTGTAAAAATAGTTTTAACTATCTTGGGTACTTTCGTACAGTATATTTAACAACGTCAAATGATGAGTTCTCAAATATATATTCTTCGGGTTTTTTTGTAAAGGCTGGGCCTACACAAGGCTAGGCTACAAAATTATGCGCTTCAGAATGGCTTGGCCTAAACATTCAGTGCAGTGATTTATGGATTGGTTCCAAATGCTTTCTGTAACACTATGAGCACTAGACCTAGTATAGGTTACGCGTCGGCTGCTTACATTAAATGCTGGGTCTGAGCTATTAAAGGATTGGTCTAACCAAGAGCTTTAGGTAAACCTGTATTATCCGTCAATTTCTCCGAATTATGTTAAACAAAACTCATTAAAATTCTAATAAAAATAAAAATAATGGTGTCAAATGTGTATTTTTAATGTGTAAATTACTGTTATACCCTCACTGTCATTAAAAATTGCCTATTTTCCCCCTCTATCAATCGCTAAAATGATAAACAGAGGGCAGTATCATTCTATTAATAATAATTAAATACTGCCCTCTGTTGGCGACTTCGGCGACAAAGCAGCACATCTGCTGAGATCACGGCTGAGATGTTAAATTTGAATGTATGACACTCTTCCATGCCAAATTTGATAAGCGATTTTTCACGACTATGAGTTACACAAGAGTTACAGTGACGTCAGCAGCATCTTACTTAAACCCCGATAGAAATTGATGACGTCATCGTAATTATTCCTTGATTTCATCGGCATCAAGATTCTGGTCTCAAAACTCCGAGGCTGGAATTTGGCGATTAGCCTATAATCAACAGAGGGCGTTATGTAGAGTAATTAACGACAGGGGGTGAAAGATCAGCTTCACGATATAAATCAAAGAAATACGATTTATTGAGTCATTGGCGACGACTGTATTTAAAATCATTGGTGTTTTTTTAATCATGATTGTTTCAACGTCATGCATACGTATTGTAGCACACATTTGACACCATAATTAATCAGATATTATAATTATTAGTATTTGTTCTACAAATTGGAGAAAAATTAACGGACAATACAGGTTTTCCTATTGCTCATGGTCTAACCACTACTTCGATACTTTATTTAGACATAACCTTACACTAGTAGTGTCACAGTCGTTGCGTCGGTCCTCCCGAAGTGACTGGGCATAGGCTGGACTCCGGGGGAATAGTCTTTGGATGTGACGGGGATGTGCAGACCGCAGTTCGAAACTAGGGGTCTTTCGGCGAGAGCCTAAACACCGAAAAAGGAGGATCTTTCATGGAGAAGGCCCCCAAAAATGGCGTCTTTGCTTGAGTCAGGGGAAAATCTTACCAAAAAAGAGGGTCATTTAGTGAGACTGGGAAAAGTTTTGGGTCATTATTTACGAGGCCCTATGTCACATGATCGATAACGCAAAATAACTTTTAAGAAAAGACAAGAATATTGTAAAAAAAACCACAAAAATGCACAACATTCTCTAAAATAACGGAAAATATCAGTAGATATTCTAAGGTAACACTGAATTTCAGGAGATATTCTAAAATATATTGGTTTTTTTAAGGATACTTTGCGTTATCGATCAAGTGACATAGGGCCTCTTGCTTGAGATGTGCGAGTGCATTTCCACATCAAATCACCTGGCAGGCAGGGTGGAAGTTATTTGCTGTGTACCTGATACATACACATATTGACGGACCGACCACACGCACTTGAGGAACTCGCGTCGATTTGAATTGTATTTTGTTTTTGTTTTTATCTCCAAGCCCAAAAGTAATATGCTATTTACGAACTTAAAAATAAAAACGAGAAAGATTTTTAATTTTTTCCGCAAAGGAAAATTTTCCGGAAAAACGCATGTGAATTTTTCATTCTCCATTGAAATGCGTACAAAAGTGAAAAGTTGAAGCCCAAAATTGGCACTTTCCTTAATTTTCAGTGCTTTGAAATTCATGGGAGTAAAAATATGGCCAATTTCGAACATATTATTTTTTCACCCCCCCCGAAAAACCACAATGCCCCCCCCATCATTTGGGCAATTTTCAATTTTGATCATTGAAGAGCTCTTGCTTGAGAAGCGCGAGTGAATTTCCACGTCATATCACCTGGCAGGCAGGGTGGAAGTTATTTGCTGTGTACCTGATACATACACATACCCGAAAAACCCACCCAAAATGCCCCCCCCCCATCATTTGGGCAATTTTCAATTTTTCCTCATTGAAGAGGCCCTATGTCACATGATCGATAACACAAAATAACGAAACATTTTAATAAAACCTAAGAAAAGACAAGAATATTGTAAAAAAACACAAAAATGCACAACATTCTCTAAAATAATGGAAAATATCAGTAGGTATTCTAAAGGTAACACTGAATTTCAGGAGATATTCTAAAATATTTTGTTTTTTTAAGGATACTTTGCGTTATCGATCAAGTGACATAGGGCCTTTTACGCCAATGGGGAATGGAGGAATATAAATATAAAAGTTGATACACAATATTTTGAAAAAATTTTCAACAGTTTTTGGGGAAAAAATGGTTCTTTTGACAGGAAAACAAAAAAAGGGGTCATTGGGTGAGAGGAAGTTCAGTACAACTAAAAAACGTTCATTGGGTGAGAGGGAGTTGCACAATGGGGGTCAATATGGCCGCACATCCCGGTCATCCATTTTTAGTGAGTGCCCCTCGGACTTTTATAATGTAATAATAGTATACAGTACGGCTCATGCTACTCCGTATTCAATTACTCCTCTTTTCGCCAAACGACAAGTGTTTCTGGAATGCTGCTAAAATAACTTTTAATGCTAATTTATTGCACATTCTAGGGAAACGTGGTTACCTTTTTTAAATAGCCCCGGGGGAGTGGGTTTTCAATGAAATATTTTTTGTGTCAAATTTGAAGCATCCTATGTTTAAAAGAATATATGAATATTCACTGCATATCATATATAACGAATCGTGATACCCAATTGTGGCACATTTGATGTCGTTTAAGAAGCAGAAAATTTTATTTGAATTGTTTTTTTAATTGAGCAAGAATAAGGATAGAAAAAACGTGGACAATTCTATGTAAAAATTACATTAGACCCCGCCAAAGATTACTGTTTCGTTTTTATGGTAATCTAATCTTTTATTTCCTGAAAAACATTTGAGGTCTAATGTGGAATTTTTATATAAATGATAAAAACATCGAACGTGTATACAAGAAAAATGGTAGGTTCCACTATAGTATTATACTGACACACATGTATATACGATGTACGAGCGCGCGTGTGCGGCGAGTCAAAATTGATATAATGTATTGTCCATGTAGAGATTTCTGTATGTAGAACACGCAGTTAACAACAATTGAGCGCTATTAATACACATTAATGTTTTTAGGCAAATAAAATTCCAAAATATGGTACATTTTCTGCCTTTGCTTGTCACGTGGTAGGCCTATGTTGAAGTTGCGATTATATGTTCAAATGGATACCAACAAGACAATTGGCCGAGCGGTCTAAGGCTCATAGAGTATCCAAAGCGGTGCGCCGTGAGTTCGAACCCCGACAAAATTGTTGTGTTACCTGGATATAATAACAAATTGCGTATGGATTGGTTAATTATAATAGTATATTCGAGTACATGTCTATAATTTGGAATGTTGAGTAGTTCGTATGATGTCAGCTCCCTTCTCTCCAATCATTATGCTCGGTGCATTTGTATTTCCTGACGTCAGATGTGGCATGATTGACGCATCCACAACACGTAATCCTGATATACCATGCACCCTGAGAATAAAAGGGGAAGATATCAACAAAAAATATGGTGAAGGAAATATAATGTTACTCCATCGAAAGTGAAAGTTTCGTATTACATGTAGGCCAAAAAATACGGTAGGGCTATGTCTCAGAGCTTATGAAGAATTTGATATCAAATGCAGTTCCATCTTTTTCTGCCCGACTCAAGACTCGATGTTCAAAACTTCTTAATATGCATAACGAAATATTTTCTCAAATTTAAAGTGTTAATACAAAATGCTTCTAAAAACAATTTTATCATACTTTACCGGCATATTTGTAAAAATGAAAAACAAAACTAATAATAATAATTCAATTTTTCTGCGACAAATCCCTACCGCAAAACGAACGAGGACGGTAGCCATGGTAGCTTTGAAATATACAATTTGTTAGGGGCCAGAGGGTATTGTCATAATATTTTGATAGGTAATTGCTATTAGTGTCCCCTCTATTCAGTGACGACACCCAAAAAGGTATAAACATCCCCACAAAATATCGCTATGACGTCATAATGTGGGCGTACTCTCGCAAAATTGGGAAATTCTGGCTATATGTACAAAAGTATAGGCTAATTGATTTTCGGCTAAAAAAATTACGAACCTGCAATTTGCACCGGATTTTCAAAATGATTTTACTGTAGAGACTTATGGCGGGCCTCGCCCGCGATTCATTTTTGATGGTCGGCCCTATCCCCGTGTAAGGTGTTGGGGTAAAATGTTATCACGCAAAGGATGGATTTACGATTAACGTAAGTTGTTTGGGCATAAATACGCGCGCTTTTTTGTATGGTGGATTGAAATCTTGGGGGTGTTACAACCGGAAGGTTGCTGTATCATGTTTGTGCATCCTCTTGTAGTACTAGGGTTAATATCTAGCTATATCTTGTTAATCTCGTTGTAAATAAGCTTTTAATATTTATATATTCTCATTAAACTGAGGGCGCCATTACCGTTATTTCAACAGTGCAAACCCGCTTTTTGCCTTGGTCGTTAAAAGTGGTAATTATTAGAGGAGGATTTCTTGTTATTTGTATGATTTTTTTCTGACTTTAATATTCTATTCTGACGAAAAATGAGTCCTTATTCATTTTCATACACCAATGATTTTTCAGTTGTCGGGGAACAAGAATTTTTTTTGACCAAATACCTCATAATTTTCAATACTTTTTAATACTTTATTTTGATAGACCCTGTACTCAGATGACATAAAATCTCAGTATGGAATATATCGGGGTGATGATGATGTGGATGACGAAATGACCATTTAAATATGTTGGCATTAATAACTATAGTTATTAATTTTTAATAGCATACGGTGTATTACCTTAATTGAGGATCTACAACGGTCGTATGGTCTTCCATCCTTCCCATTTTGCACGTACCGACTGGGTGGAACAAGGTGAAAGCAAAATGGCGAACGAAATCCTCTAAATTCTTGTCGGAAAACTCGGCATTGTGACTGTCTGGCATCTTAAGCGGTATCAACTTCGCCCTGCATTGTATAATAATAAAAATAGAAATATTAAGAATATGAACAACTTTACAGCAGACGAATAAAATATTTAAAAATTACGACAATTTCTGACGGTATTCTCGCATGCTGATCTAATCCCAGATAACTGTAATGGGCATCTTGTATAACGATATGGCGACGTTATCGACTTATTGGGTTATTCCAGTTGAAATCCACTCTCCACCTGTGGAAGATTTTGGAAATATCTTCCACACAGGGAGTATGTTTTTCAAATGTAATTGGTATTGGGTTAATCATTTTGAACCCCATACTCCCCTGTTAGGCTGGTATTATGGCTTTACCTATATCTTACACAACTGGAGTGAGTATTTCAAATGGACGTTACCCATTTGTCTATTGTATTCAAAACTCGTACTCCCTCTGTGGAAGACTTTAGCTAAATCTTCCACAGGGGTAGTGTGGATTTTAAATGGAATAGCCCATTGCGTCCAAAACTGCTTTTGCCATGTCACTCCCGATATCACTCAGCCAATCATATAATGCACGTTACAGTACTTTGATGCATTTTAAAAGCCTGTTCAGTGATCCCAGCGAAAGTGCAACAAACAAAATATTGTATGTAATATACTTAAAAGGGCATTTCGTGATCCACAGCCTCATCCCCCCACTTTTCTCAAAAAAGGCTGAGATTTTTATATCACTGGAAACCTCTGGCTACATGATGTTTATGTACAAAATATTTCTTGCAGATTAATTCGTTTAGCAGATATATCGTGAAATTTGAATTTCGTTCTGGTGCACCAGAACGAAATTACAACGCATTGTCTATGGAGCATAATCATGCACGCGAACGCAAAATCGGAATCAACTGAAATTTTGGGAATAGGTTTTTTTCGTGGATATCTAATGAAAAATGACAGTTATTTAAATTGTCATTAGGTATTTTTGAAATGAAAAATTTGCAAACAAGGAAACAGCAGTATTGACAAAGTGGAAGGTCTATTTAAATGCAATTACTTTTTATACCCGTGTAGAGAAATTACAGTTTTAATTAAATGTCCTATTTTATCTATTATCCACTAGAGGGCTATGTTAGCACATCTGTGCAACTATCAAAGGTGCAAAAAACAGAATTTGTATGATTTTCCGAATGCGCAAATCACTGTACAAGTTTATTGGATGTCCATTGGATGTTCATTGTCCAACAAGTCCGTAATGTGCCCACTTACGAACACGTGTTTCTCTTTTTCAAAGTTGGTTGAACTGCCTACATTATCTTGACCTGTCAAACATTATCTTGACCTGTCCAACATTATCTAGATAATATGGCTACAGTCCAAATTACTTGATGTAATCGACATTTGATCAGACATTGAAAAAAAGAAAAACGAAGGATGATCTAGTCAAAAGTAGAGGACTAGACGTACATGTGTTGATTAGCTGCAAGTCATAATAGTTCTACATCAGATTTTTGTTTCAAAGTGACACGCTTACTTATATTTTCAATACAATCGGAGCTGGAACAGATGATATTCACTAACACTAAAGAGTTATATGGATGTTCGCCGTAGAAGTGACGTAATAATCAGATTAACTACCATAGCAATAGGTGAAAACAATTTTTGAATATACCGCGCTGCACTGATACGTTCACGTGGTACCTCTTCATTGAACCATATCATGCTGATTACTTGCACCTGTAAGATCAGTATCTTTGAAAAGACCAGTCTTTTATTCAATCTATGAGTGCAGACATACACAGGTGATGAGTGTAACCTGCTTGTAGTGCAGCGCGATGTTCAAAATTGTTTTCACCTATCGCTATGGTAATTAATCCGATTAATTACGTCGCCAGCGTATAGATCAGTGGATGCAGTTTTTGAGTAGCTCTCCCTGCACTGTAAGCAGATTGCACTAATCACCTGTGCATGTCAGCAAATATAAATCAAGTTCGAGCAATCAGTCTTTCTTTGACATCTAGATGGTTCAATGCATAGCGCTTGAACGGTGTAGCGAAGGGCGATATATTCACAATTTATTGTATTCATCTATTGTAATGGTTGTTAATCCGATTATTTACGTGACTTTTACGGCGAATAGAGGACGACGTTATTATTATTACAAAGGGACACGATAACAATTGTTCAGGGTTTGTCAGTATGCGGTGATGACGCAAATATAATGTACGTAATCTGTATACACCAGGCGCGTAGCAAGCGGGGGGACAGGGTGGACGAAGTCCATGGGCCCCGAGGGTTCAGGTGCCCCGAGCACAAAAGCGAAAATTAAATAATGGCTGATAATGGAGAGCAGGGCTGGATTTTTATACCATTGGGCCAGATGGGTCCGGGTCCAGGGCCCCTAAAATTTGGGGGCCCCAAAATTGCCCTATGCATCTTTCTTTTAACCCCAATAACAACATGTTTTTTGGTTAAAGTAGGGCAAAATTGCACAATTTTCAGCGCTTCGCGCAAATTCAAATAGCAAAATTCATGTTGATCTGGGGCCAAAATACTAGTAGCCTGAAATTGAATTGAACAAAATATGTTAGTCTCCCGTAGTCCCCCTTTAGTTAAACCAAAACTTGGCAACTGACGTGGGTGCTCATGCCTTCCTCGGCACGTGAGTTCGGGGCCTCCAAATTTTGGCCTGGCCCAGGGCCCCCATAACTGCCATAAGGTAGGCTAAATTCCGCCCTTGTTAAAAGGGCCCGTACTGCTCCTTGTCCATGGGCCCCTGATGCTCTTGCTACGCACCTGGTATACACGTAACTATGAGGTATTGACCTACCCAATGGTTTTCATGATTTTAGTCTCTGTACATCTCTTCACCATTCGAATTGCCTGCAACATAAATCAAGTTGGGTAAAAAGGTAAAAATCGAGTTAGGCATAGAACTCAGTTTGTACCAATAACCCGCGCCGCTAGGGTGACTTATATTTTATATCATGTTGGTTTTCAGGATATACTATTGAGCTACCGATAGTTCACATAATTCTAAACACCTGCAATTGGTAATATATTCTATAGTGGGTTGGTAGTACTTGCGCACATGCTGCTGCAAATTTTCTACTATTTACTTTAAAAGGGCATTTCGTGATCCACAGCCTCATCCCCCACTTTTCTAGAAAAAGTTGAGATTTTTATATCACTGGAATACTCTGGCTACATAATGTTTATGTACAAAATATTTCTTGCAGATTAATTCGTTTAGCAAAGATATCGCGAAATTTGAATTTCATTCTGGTGCACCAGAACGAAATTACAACGTATTGTCTATTGAGCAGTGTAATACACATAATCATGCATAACTCGCAAACGCAAAATCGAAATCAACTGAAATTTTGGGAATATGCTTTTTTCGTGGATATGTACTGAAAAATGTCATAAAAAGAGGATGCTAGGATCACGAAATACTCCTTTAATAATCAGTACTGAAAATATAGTCTAAAAGTTCTGGAAACAAATCCAAATAGTTATGGTCTGCTTGTAATAACAACCATATTTGGATTTGTTTTGAGAATTTTTGAACTATAATTGTATGGATAGTCTTTATGAAATTATTATACTGAAAATATTTCGGTATTATTATGCCAAATGAAGGGGCCAATGATAACCTCATCGGTATAAATTGCCTGTCATGCCTTTGCAAACAATGAACTCGATTAATACAATGAACTTGATTACAATGCAATGTATTGCCTTATAATATAGAGTGCATTCAATACGACGTCAATCGTCACAGAGCAATCATTATTTAAGCAAATACGACGACAGAGTCATCCTTATTTATGTCATCCATAAGGTACACGGAGCAATTCGCACAATAATACAATAAAACAGGTGATATGTATGAATGGTAGTAGAATTGATCTAGAGACCTGTCTGTCTGTCATCTTAAGCTATCTTAGAACTATTCTTCAACAATGACTGCCATTTAAATTGTTATACCGTTCCGGTTGGCTTATTGCATACACTTCATGACTCTTTGCTGAGGCGCGCCGGTTAGTCGCAAAAGTGTCAATCAAATACATCAGATCCACTTTTAAGTTCATTACGACCATTGTACTTTCTTTCAAACACAAACCAAGTTTTTAATAACAATACCTCAACAAGTACTTTGACATCAAACGGGTCTTCAAGATATCTGGGGTCTATAAGCGGTGGTTGCAAAGGATCATTGCTAGCCAATGTAATCTCGCCATCACTTCTTGGGTGAAGGACTATCGGTATAAACGTCATACCGGCCCGACGATATCGGCCTTCTCTGTCCATGTCGTATCCCATGTTAGGATAAAACCTGTAGGGAGGACCAATGTGTTTGTGCGAATGTTAATGGGGCCTCATGACGGCCCTTTCAAGTAAGCACCTGTTCAGAAGTAAACATGACCTTTACGTTCTTTATTTTGTAGTGCGTGGTCTGCATAGCGAAAGTACATTTTGTCCTTACCTTTTAGAATTCAATGGGAAACAATCAGGTTCGTCGATACCAAAGGAATAAAAATTAGAGACTGCTCCGATCTGTGCGTCTGGCCACGTGGTTTCCGGCTACAACGACGTATGTTGAATGTAATAAAAGCATAACGTAAACTGCTAGATTTTACTAATACAACATTTGAATATAGACTTATATACCATTATTTTCTTAGCTGTCGGTACTTTTGAGGAAGTAATTAACGGCGTTAATCTGAATTCACACTAGATCACTGAGCGATCACATTACACCTGCATCGCTTTTCAAAAACGATTGGCAATCGCAGAATTATGTGTTTTGTACTTATGCTATCACGGCGAAGTATAACAAATTAGTTACATTTTAGGACATCCACTGATGTTCATTATTATTATTTTAATACATCACTTCCGAAAGTAGATGATCAACAAGAGTAAATTAATTAAAAGCGCCGTCGTTTTTAACACATAGCATGCTTGCGATTCGCTTTTCTGCAAAACCGATTGAGCATAAATTCTGAAAATTCAGCTTTAATGTTTTAGACCCGGGTTTTAGATTTATTTTTCATGAGCAGCGAAAGTGCAGTATTCAAATCGTTATCGTTAATTTAACGTTTAAGAAATTCAGTAATATACCTCATGTCCCGTCTTGAAAAACGCCGACGCTTCAGTTCCATTGAAAGAAGCCAAATTCTAAATTGCAGAATAAGTAATCGTTAATGATACAGAAATGTGATTATTTTGGCATGCGAATTGCATGGAGCATTCATTTGGACGTCATATTTCATTTTGGGCTCAGTCAACTTTTTTGGGTGGTATATTTTAATACGTTTTTATTTTTGCCAAAATCTATGTGTTGATATCCTGGATACATTTAGATATTTTATACAAATGCTACATTTGGGAGCTGTTTCCTAGAAGTATCGTAATTGACAACATTTTGACAAATGAGTACTCGCTGTTACTTTTTAGGAACAAAATAAGTGTGACTTAATTGTCAGCCTCATCTCCCACTTTACCCCCATCAAAATGCAGATTAAGTGTAAATAAATAATCAGACATGTATGTGTATCAACCCACCGTCTCCAATGTGAGTACACTATCTCGTTTTTCTACGTCCACCTTTAGCTGTACAGCTATATGATCCTGTAGTATTGAAATGAAAATTTAAGTTATATTGCCATAGTGTTTCAATGTTTGTAATGTTTTTTTCTGTTATCATGTTAGCAATTGCAGTTTTCCCATTTTCGTCTCAAGCATTTTCACCTTTCCACCAATTGAATTTGCTGTTAAATCAACGGTTCTATATCAGCACCCGAACATGTAAGTTTTAAGCTATATTTGAGAAATCCGCAAAAATAAATCCGTCGAGACAATATATGTGGTGAAAACTTCAGACAAAGCGCGACATAGGCAATTTTCAAACTTTTGGGGATTACTGCTAGTTATATAAATCGACACATCGCTTTACAAATCCCACAATTTTTGAAAATAAGACAAACTAAAATTATATCTTTATATGTGACCAATTATGGTACATTTGCATAGATTTAAATTTGAGAAAAAAATGGTTAGACCGTATTTGCATCTGACCACTTCATGTGTACCTGGAGATTTTGTCCGACAGGAAGATCTGCTATGCACGTGATTCCGTGATTCTCTAGATGTGCTCTAGGCCCGATACCAGAAAGCATCAACAACTATCAATGAAAACATAATAAAGAAAGCACTTATACAATTATAAAGAAATGAAAAAGGAACTTTGAACAAAAGATCACGCGGATGTGAAAACAATACAACATGCAAACTACTGAATTTTATTA
Organism: Amphiura filiformis; assembly: GCF_039555335.1. NCBI lineage: Eukaryota > Metazoa > Echinodermata > Ophiuroidea > Amphilepidida > Amphiuridae > Amphiura > Amphiura filiformis. The sequence goes on along the minus strand of NW_027305542.1, from coordinate 106,884 downwards.
TTAATATTTATTATTATTTTACTATAAATATAAGATATAAAGTTAAAATAACTTATATTTTAATCAACGTTGGATGTTTCTACTGAATTCTGACCATACGGAAACGTACAGGAACATATAAATTACAGTGACCACTGACAGACTGATAACGGGTATTTGTTGTTATCTCCTTAAAGCGTACATAAAACCCACGCAAATTAGGAAAAGTACCTGTTCTAAATAATATATCTCACCTGCAGGCATTGCAGGGGTCAAGCAAGTGAACGAGTATAACAGTGGCGTAGCGTGGGTCATCATATGGGGAGGGGGGCACCGACCATGATGGGGGGTTGGAGGGCACCGGGTCTGATTGGGGGGGGGGGGGCACAAGCCATTTTTCGGCAATTTTCCTATGAGATTTTCTCAATTTTGAGATCGATTTGGGGTTACGTGCCCCCCCCACCCCACCGTGCCCATATGACGCTAGTATATATAACCAGAGTCTTATCTTTTTATCACTGCTGTTTTCTCCCTTTTTGTGTGGCAAAATACCTGACGAGACAAAAGACTTATCCTTCCTACAAATGTTAAATATTATTACGCTTACCCGGGGTCGACGACCGTTTATTATAGCGTCTTTAGTTTTGTAATAAATTCCTGGAAAGAAAATGTACCTGAAAGTGTTGTTTTGTTAAAATGCTACGCATAATGTGCTATAAAGTTGCAATACTCATTCTCAATCTCGCTTGACCCCTTTTGGTGGGATAAATTTAGAACAGACTTTAGCAGGTACTTTCCCTAAATTGCGCAGGCTAGCTGTATAGTATGCAGATTGTATGTCACCTTTTCAGGTTTCTAGGTTTAATCTAGACGATAAGATGTGTTTACCTGTGGAGATTGAATAGAGCCTCCAGCTACGATCACCTCTTTTCTTACACGACACGTTTTCTCCTTGCCATCTTGTATAAAACGAATACCAACTGCTTGCTTGTTGACGATGTCAATCTGAAACATGTGATAACATCATTCAACATTGAATGCTACAGGGTTACCCAACTTTTTTTTATTCAAAAATTGTACAAAGGTAGATAACAAAAAACGCATAAAAGCCCAATTTTGAAATTCCCAATTTGTGTTCCAATTTCTTTCTTTTTTTTGATTTACTATAAATCTGTGTTTATATTTTACATTCCTTCCTTTCCGAATAATAACTTCGATATATCTTGCTTGAATAATTAAGAGGTTACATCACTTTAAAGAAGTGCGTTTCTGAGAGTGCACAAAAGTATTGCAACATTCGACAAACTGTAAATTGGCCAATTGATCAAATATCATGTATAGTTCCCGTTATTTGCTAGATAGCAATAACAATGGAGGTTCGGCTAATCAATGGATGGAAGGTGTCCACTATGGTGCCAACATGTGTGTATTCCAGTGATTACAATGGCGGAAGGGCGGGAATCCGTTTCAATGCAGAAATTATGAAACTTTAGTCCAGAAAATGTCCAGGTGCTTTAAAAATGGTTGCAAAATGGTTTCTGCGAATGTGCCGGGAGGAAGAAATCAATAGTCTTAGAAGACAAGGGTTCTTCAAGGCCTGGGGACTCAGAAGAAAGAAAGTTAGCGTAGATATAACATAAGGCATCCGGACGACCTTGAATAACACCAAAATGTTGTTTTGTGTTAGTTACATGTTTAAATGTCATTATGTCCTTTATGGAGTAACCACGTGGCCTTATTATTACAAGTTGGAACTTAACATTGCCTAGTCTCCCAACCATTATAAGACGTCATATTAATTAAGACTATTATTTCTCTTCCAAGCACCCCGTGCGTGCAATCTACATTCGTAACCAATTTCTTGACACGTTGCAGAAACCAAATATACCGTATGGCTACCATTTTAAAGGCATCTGGATATTTTGTGGGCTTAAGATTCTTCTTCTCTGCATTCAAACGAATTTCCATCTTGCCACCACTATAAGCACTGGATAACGCGTACTATGTGACCATAGGTGACACCTTTCATTAGTCTGGTCATAATCATATCATACAAAGAGCATTTACGTAATGTGAAATTGACAGGGTATTGGACATGTTAGTTGAATGTTCAACTGACTGTTTGTCGACTTCTTCTTTTTTTCAGATGTTGCAATACTTTTGTGTAGTGTGTGTATGTATACCAACCTTGATGACATGGGCTCGCGTGAGGACTTTAAAATTAGGACGTCTTTCAGCAGGTTTAACATAGGCACTGCCACAACTACTTCTCTTGCCATTTTCATCAATGTTGGCAGGATGGTCGCCGAATCCGATCTATCAAATTGTGAAAATAACATATCATGGATTTATGATATGCAACTTTATCATCTACTTAGTGATCTACAACTGCTGTTGTGAAGCATAACATAATGAGGTGACTAGGATTAGACAAGACAGGAATACGGGAAGAGGTCCGATTTTAGAATGCAGGAGGAAAACTGGAGAAAAACCCTGGGAGCGCTGTCATGGATCGGTAAAAATGCTCACTTACGCTACTGCTGACATATTCCCGAGCCGCAATGGCTAGAGGCTAGTGCATCGACGACATTTCCAACCAGTCCTCACGATATACGTTAGAATATAAGTATCACCCTTATGTGTATACTGGTCAAATCGATACTTACATTCAGAATTTTCTTAATTTTCACGATGACGTCGTATTATGTCGTATCACGAAATTTATATATATAATTATTTGCCGAATACACTATGGTATTTATACGGTATGTTTGGTTTTATAACATACGGAAATTGTAATTTTCTTTAATGTCAACCCTTTGTAATTGTTTTCCTAGAAACCGTAAAAATTCCAAAAAATGACGCCAAAACTGTCTCCATAATTATAGGGACAAAACAATTCTTGAATTCTTGCGCAATTTAGCGGCCCTCTTTGGTGTAAAATAAGGCTATCGTCACAAACTGTTAATATAGTTCTACATATGCGAGTTACTATTACAAATTACTAGTAGAGAAAGTTAAGGTATCTGGAATGAGCGTTTCGACGTATTTTTGTGGGACATGAGAGCACATCAGACATATCGAATTGCATTCTGAATACGAAGAATGTCTTTCTGATATCAAATAATTTTAAGTTTTTGAAATTCACGATATAATACAAATGTTATGACAAATTATTAAAATTTGATATTGTTCATATTTTTGATATATAACAACAGTCATTGAAGTAAATTTTATAAATCTAATGATATATTCTTAAAGTGTATGTAGCTGGGAGGAAAAGCCGACGATCAATTGAAAATTTGGACCTTTCGTATTGAAGATATTTTCCCAAAATGACCTATTTTTGGTGTTTTGGGAAAAAATCCATATCTTCAATACGAAAGGTCAAAATTTTCAATTGATCGTCGGCTTTTCATCCCACCTGCATACACTTTAAATATAAATCATCAGATTTATAAAGTTTAGTTCGGGTACTGTTAAATATGAAACAATTTTAATCATTTGCTATAAAATGTGTATTACATTGCGAATTTCAAAAAATCAAAATTATTTGATATCAGAAGGACATTTTTCGTATTCAGAATGCAATTCGATATATCTGATGTCCTCTAATGTCCCACAATAAATACTGTCCAAACGTTCACACCACATCCCTTAAACATGTTAAAATAGCTTACGTTCTGTCCTCCATTGATATCAATGATGTTGTAACCAAGTTCCGTTCCTATTGTAAATAATAATAATGTTATGATGTATTACGTAGCGGTAAATAAAACTTTACGCTGCTCAAATTTAGGACACTCGCGGAGCGCTTTCACCGACACAACCGGGCGTCTTCAGTGGATGTTATTCATATTATTACTCTGCAGATTATGTTTATCTTATGTAAACATGAAAAAATTATACCAAATTGTATACTAACCCGATTTAACGAAACATTTGGAGGCTTCTGTCCTATAATCGGGGTGGTTGGTGATGGTTATTGGCCCACCTTCATTATGAAGCGGGGAATCTCGGTAAATATCACTAGAGTACATGTCATAAAACATGAGAATAGATCATTATTAGGTTGAAATCGTTCGAGCTCTTAATTGAGTTCAGTTATCCTCTGTTATAATGGTTATTGTGAGTACGGAAGAGTTCACAAAACTGTTCACACAATATTAAGTATCATTACATGTAAATAACATTATGCAACTTCTAATGAATGAAAAAACAATCCAGAAGTTCAACAGACGTCAAAATGTTCTACATTTTGTTAAGGGCTCGGATAGCGACGTTTTAACGTATTTTTTGTGGAACCTGCGAGTACATCAGACACACCAAATTACATTTTGAATACAAGGAATGTCCTTCTGATACCACATAATTTTGATTTTTCGAAATTCACAATATAATACAAAATTTTATGGCAAATCATTGAGAATTGAAATGTTTCACATTTAAGAATACTCGAAGTAAATTGCATAAATCTAATGATATGTACTTACAGTGCATGTAGTTGGAAGGAAAAGCCGCCCATCATATAAACATTTTGACCTTTCGTGTTGAAGATATGCATTTACCCCAAAACACCTAAAAATGTTATCTCTTTTTGAAAACAAAATGTATATTTTTAATACGAAAGGTCAAAATATACAATTGATGGTCGGCTTTTCATCCCAGCTACATACACTTTAAGTACATATTATTAGATTGACAAAGTTTACTTCGGGGAATGTTAGATATCAAAAATTTCTAAACTTTCACTTTTTACTAAATTGCCATACAATTTGTATTATAACGTGAACTTCTCGTTTTCAGAATGCAATTTGATTTGTGTTTAAAGTGCTCTCAGGTCCCACTGCGCAAGTGTGGGACTTAATTCCATATACCTTTATGTATGCAAGATAAACTAAAATGCAAGATCTTTAAAATTACATTCTGTGGTTTTTTTACTACTCAAAAGCACTTTTGCGATGTGTTCATCATTGACGTGTTGCAAGGAAAATACAATGGAAATGTTATCAATTTTGAAACTCAATTAAAAATATAGCTTAACTTAAAAGAAATTAGTCGATTTGTGACAAGTAAAGCCTGTCAAAATTCGGAGCAGATGTATATATCCTGAACTCTTAATTGTTCAACAAAATGTCTCTTAATATAAGTGCAAATGCCAATTCTATGAGCAGTTTAGTAGTAATAGTTATATGAAGTAATATGTACCATTTCCAATTTTCCAATTTCAAGAAGTACGGCAAAACGCCCTTCCATCCCCATCCATCTGCTCCTAACCGTTCCCAGGAGTCGAAGTCATCAGCATGGCCACGCACCCATAACATGTCATTATGAGCACAACATCCGCCTATCACCTGAAATCAATATAAATATAGTCCGAGACAAAAAGATGTGGACTCGTCTTTAAAAGGCCATTCTTATGTTAAGACATCTTGCATATATAAAACTGTTCAAAGTTGCATAAATGTCACTATAAAATTCATGTAACCACTTCTTATTCTCTTGAACCAGAGGTGTAAGAGAGGTAAGATGCTTTTCGCCGTAGAAATAATATAATAAGCGCATTAACTACCATAGCAATAGGGGGAAACAATTTCTGAATATATCGCCCTTCACTACAAGCAGGTTTTACTCATCACCTGTGTATGTCTGCAATCATAGATTAATGCAATACGACTCTTTTCAAAGATACCAATCTTACAGGTGCGAGTGATCAGCATGATGAGAGCAACGTATTGGTATGGGTTGTAGCAAGGATTCTATATAATTACGATCCAGATTTTTATCTCTGTTCTTTGCAATCTATCGTTCTAAGGTAACGCATAAACGTACTAGTGCAGAGCGATATATTCAAAAATTATTTTCACCTATTGCTATCATAGTTAGGTCTAATCCGATTAATATATCACTTCGCCAGCGTATAGACTCCCCATATGGCCCATAGTATCATGGGGGTTGCACCTCCAAATACAAATCCTGAATGTTTATGAGTTCAATGGTAAGATTATTTTCATTAGGTGAAATATGGACTGTTCCATTGAACTCATAAAAACATCCATTTTGTTTTATATAACTCATATAAGTTCTCTTTCTTCCACTTGATATTATAAATCACCGGGAAAACAAAACAAAATCGAAATGTATATCTATTTTCGAAGCCGCACCTATAATTGGTGAGTCGAGGCGGAAACCACGCACTATACGCTCGCGCGTCTGTCAGCGTTTCTATGGTAGTTCCGCGTCCGTGCAATTGAAAAGTGACTATTGCACGGACGCGGAGTGCAAAAGTCCTTTACAGCTGGCCGCTAAAAATATCAGAAATAATCAATAGTAATTGGCCAATCAAATGACAAGAAACTTTGTATGAGTTATAGGCCTATAATTATCATCTGAATGCCGTATTTACCATACCTTTCCTCGAGGCCACGATGACACATGCTTCTTGAATCCTTTCTGGGACATCTTCTGAGGGACGGTCTTCAATCGTGGGTAGTATGCAAAACATCAACAAAATATATAATAAAATTAATGTCAGTATGTGTACATTGTCATTCAAGAAGTCAAAACAATACCCCATTCCCTCTCTGTATTCCCCCACCATGATATTTCAGAACACTCTCTAAATTAGACTAAATATGCAAAATGAAAAGGATAATGTGAGAATATGCGAAGGCAGATAACTCGATCAATTCCATGATTATTAAACATCAATAGCAATGAAGTTCAATTTTGATTGTGATACATAATTATTGAATTAATTTAAAACACTTATTTTTTTTTTAAATCACCCTTTTTAAACTAAAACAATTGGTAAAATATGTTTAAGGTTAGTAGCGTAATACATGATGTAAATGTCCGTTGTTATACCTCGTATTGCCAATCCATTTGTGTTTTCTGTAGTAAGGCTGCTTCGCTTGGTACATAAATAGATGGAAATTCGTCATCAGAAGGACCGGCTTCAAATAAAATTACTTCATTATCAGAATCTTCTGATAATCTCGCAGCTACTACACAACCTGCACTACCAGCACCAACTACTGCGAAGTCGCACGCAAAATCAGCCATTTCCAGCTGTTTTTACTTTCTCAGTGGTTTTATTTAGTTGTACTCAACTGTGCAAAAATGGACATAGTAAGTTTACCATGTCACGATATCAGCAGGTCAACCGTGCCATAGAATTGACATATAGTACGTTTACCAAGACACGATACCTGCAGGTCAACTCGTGCTAAATAGATTCTAAAGGGCAAAGTGTCAAGTTCTGGCATTATTATATTGTAAATGTAAATCCGAATTTTGTATTCATTGAAGCACTAAATATGAAAAGGGTGGGGGTTTGTTTACCTCACAAAATGTTTCTAAGTCGTAATAACTAAGTCTATAACTTAAAAACTATTTAATCATAATTATACTGGTATTTCAAAATAGTAGGAAATGGAAATTTAATTGCGGTATATTAATTTACGATTGTTACAATTGAGTGTTGTGGTCTCAGTAAACTAATTTGAAGGTGGCAAAATGCCCATTTTAATTTTTGCAGTAAATTGTATTGATTTGAATTCAGCGCGAAGATAATGAGGGGTTTTACATACCAATATGCTGGTGTGTAACCAAAATACAGACTTCACATTAAGAATTTGTGTTCACGAAGTGCCAATAATAGCCTGAAAAGAGTCCGCCTATACCCCAAGGGCTAAATATTAATGAGGTTGTGTAATGCACAGTAAAGGAGTTTTAAAAAACGCACGTTTCTATATATACGACTTGGCTACAGAGATATAAGAAAAAATGTTTTTGGTGTTTTGGTTGGTGTTATACATTTTCCCTCGGTAGGAGGGATATTGAGGCTGATAGTATGCTTATGTGCTGGCGTAATTTCAAGCACTTATTTACAAAATGCTGTAAACGTTGAGGTGTCACATTGTAACACTCAATTAATAAATAAAAAAAATCAATATCAGTCAGGTTTAGTATCCAAAAAAATATTTAAGATTTTTAACTTTTTGTGAATTTACCAATATACGGACCTTTACCACATAGACACCCAAAGCACATACCAGTAAACAATATCAGTTACTGGTGCACATCAGTAACCGACAGCTATCGAGCAAATATAGCACCTACATGTATATATAGCGCTATATGGCAGTAACCGATAGCCCCGGGGGGTGGGAGCCACTCAAATATGACAGTGTACGCATGCGTGACCAAATTTTTTTCAAACACCCCCTAAACGGGTTTTACGATACAAGCAAATTTAGCCCCTTAATAAGGTAATTTAAAATAGAAGTTACCCTCTTATATTAGAGTTTTTGGCCAGTAAAATTGTAACAAATGTACCCTTTTTGGATTCGTAATTTACCAAAATTTTGAAAAGGTACCCTAAACAAGTTGTTCAGTTTCAGAAAACTATCCCTATTCTTGAAAATCGGTGTTTTTTAGACCCTAAATGCGTCACGCGCGTAACTTGCCTTGCCATAAAAAAAAAACACGCCTTATTACTTTTTTTTGATCATGCATGCGTACAGACAATTTATGTGAGTGGTCCCCCGGGCCGATAGCTATCCATAATTGACTTTAGTACGTATTTCGTACCTCGTAAATAAATACTTTACACCATAGAATATACTAATTAGTATTTTTATAAGTTACATTACATTTCAAGTAAATCGTCTCATTGAAATACACGTAGAAGTACAAGAAAGTAAATTCGAATTTCTACCCTTTCTTTTGAAGATGAAAAAATTTCGTATATATCTTCTTAAAGTATAAAGTCTGAAATTTAATAAAAATTTAGCTTTTTGTGTGACCAATCTAGATGAACTTTTGAGCTACGGGCACCTGAGCAGCGCCCTCGCGAATTCCAGCCGACAATTGCGCCTCATTACCAGTTCCGGCCATGATATTATTCCGACAGCCCATCACTAATTCCCGGGACTAATTCACAATCGATTTGAAACATTTTTGAACAGATTTTTAATGTTGAGGTCCTACTCTGTTGTTCTCATAAAAAGAAGCACAATTCACTTAAACTTAGTACCCTCGAGAGGCTGATGCATTTCGCTCAGGTGCTATTTTTAACCGGAACTAAACAAGGTTACACCAAGTGCGGAAGGATTTAGTGTTGTGCCCCCTTAAGGTTTCAACATTAAGGTTAATTTTAGAGACAGCCCATCACCCTTAAGGTTACTCATTGCTATATCTATCCACTGACATAAGAAATCTGGGTGTTATGTTTGACACTTCGTTGACAATGGCGAATCAGATCACGTCCATGTCAAAAGCTGCTTGTTTATCACTGCGCAACATTGAAAGTGGACGCAAATATGTGATGCGATCAAGCAAAATCAGTCGGAACTCGGAAATATTGATTTTAAGATATATATAGCCAAACTAAGGAAATATTTCCTTAATTTTCTTTCCTTTTGTTTGCTTTAATTGCTCATATCTTTGGAACTGGTTGTTCAAATTCAATAGGGTATTCACTTCATTTCAGCACAGACAACAGTTACTGTCAAAAATGAGGGAAAACCAATATTTGATCAATAAATCAATAACTACTTGCCTTGAGTTGCTGAAATTTCAATGCAGTACTTGTAGTCCTTCTTTACTTGTCACCAATGCGCTATAAATTTTTGAGAAAAATGCAAAAATAGGCACAAAATTGGCCAGGGGTGTAATACCCCCTTAATCAAACAAAGTGTTATTATTGTGCATTCAATTCAATTGTCACCAATGCGCTATAAATTTTTGAGAAAAATGCAAAAATAGGCACAAAATTGGCCAGGGGTGTAATACCCCCTTAATCAAACAAAGTGTTATTATTGTGCATTCGTGTGAATTTGGGTAAAAAGTGATTTTGGCCTTGAGGTATTTTGGCTTTTAACACTGTCGTCTAGGGAGATACAAGCCGCTATAATATAACAAAATACTGATGCCAATTATAAATTAATACATGAGTATCACTTGTTGGGAGTGAAATTGTACAAAATAATGCACGAGTACTGAGATGTTGATGTGTCTAGTGCACAAGCTCCGACGGGGGCAGTGCATTAGACGCATCAACATCTCAGTACAAGGCACAAGTGACCTGGTGAACGAAGGGGGTCGCCGTAGATAGCTGGTCGGGGAATATTTGCAGGACAGTCAAGTGTAGGCAACAATCGGGCTTATCACCCTAATCGGAACCGACTGTAAGGAGGTCTTTTGTCATGGATCATCTGCCCGCCATTACCTGATGAGCCACGGGGAGAGCGGGATTAATTTTTTTGGTTCGATAGGATTTAAGTCCCGGCTATTGGCTAGCCACTCCATTCGTCAAATTCCTTCCTCTTGAAGGAATTCATTTACAACTCTTTGCAAGTGTGGTCGAGCGTTATCATCCTGTTGAACAGCGTTCGGTCCAAAGTTTTGCAGAAATGGGACTGCGACTGGATATAGGATGTCATCTCGATAGTTGATTGCCTTGAGATTACCGTTGACTACTACAAGTCTGGTCTTCCTGTCATCGATATTCTCGCCCATATCATCACGATTCCACCACCATATGCTGTTACTCTGTCAATGCAGCAATCTGCAAAACGTTCGCCACGTCTTCTCCACACTCTCAACACTCAGCCATCCAGCTTCCTCAAACAAAATCTTGCTTCATCACTAAACATGACATTGCGCCAAATGTGTATGTTCCAACCGCAGTGTTGACGGCACCAGCGAAGACGGATAAGACGATGAACTGAAGTTATTTTAGGCTACCTGGGTGGCTTGTAAGCTAGGAGATTAGACTCATGAAGCCTATTGCGAATAATCTGGACAGATACTCTATTGCCATAAAATCAATGGCATTTAGTCTACGGTTTCTGCATTATTTTGCCATCAAAGCACGTGTCTTTATAAACTGTCCGCTGGCCACTGAGAGTAGCTTCTATTACAATATAAGCTTATACTAGTACTCCGCGCTAGGTGAGCGATTGGTCATGTTGGTTAAAAACCAATCATTGGCTAAAAACCAATCGCTAATAGAGTAGCGATGCTTCTATGAATATCAGGTTAAATCTATTGTCACTGTATTGTTAAAGGTCGAGTCTTTCAATGGTATGTAAACTCAGAGACAATAAGATCATAATCCTCAGTAAGTTCAGATGAATTGACTTCATTCCTTGTTATAACATTATACAATAGACTGATGGTGAAGCACATTCCTTGATATGATTATATTTTCAAACAGTTGAATACATCACGTTATATTCGGTCAATTTAAAAACCTTTCGGTGGAATTGCAGTAAAAAAATATGTGTTAAAAGAATATGATAATCGTATCTTAGTGAATTGAACTTCCAGTCAGCGTATTGAAAACAAAAACTGACAACAAATCGATATTTTGTGTGTTGGCAACGCTTAAAACAGGGCAATGAGCCTGCGCAGATCGGAAATACGTGTTATTTCAACTAATTAATGGAAGCGCTATGGTATATTATGTCGTTCAAGTGATGTGCTTAGCCTGAGCCGCTCGGCCTATCTCGAACAAACTCGCCACGCGTGGCTGTTGAAGAACTAGTGGATTCGCCCTACTATCAAGTAATTTTTGACACGACGATATAGGGAAGGTGACGCTGTGTGGTGTATCTTCCGCGTCTCTTTCTCCGCCTCTCGAAAAAAATAGGCATTTCATGCTTTATTTGATGCAATTATATTAATTCTATAAGTTGTAATTTTATTATTATTATTAATAATTTCACCAGAAATGAGGACATGATTTTGTTGCTGTTGAAAGCATTAGAAAATCCTTCACTCTCCTCCCTGGTGTAAATAATGACCGCTCCATCTACGTGAGCTATCAAGGTCTTAATAGAGATATTGCGATTTTCCAAACGTAGACGTAGACCGTACGTTTTTACGTACGTTAATACGTACGGTTTTACGTAGCTATGCGTCGCAGTGAAGCCACATACTTAACCAACACTCGTGTGGTGGCGCGAAGTCCTATAGTCAGTCATCTGGTGATTTGTTTTGCATGCAATCAACCCTGTGTCACGTGTTTGGAGACCGACGCAAGGAGTTTAGTATTTGGGAGAAAGCATTTGGGAGAAAGCAGCTCCATTTTCGTGTGAGGATTTTATACGCAAGGATTTATCCATGCAAGTGTACAATGGACTCATTGATTTTCGCAGGACAAGTAAATAAGGATATACATCAGCCGTCCAGAACATTGCAAGAACTCTAGAAGAAGACTGCTGGTTAAGTTGCTTACTTTGCTTAAGATGAGTGGTGTCCTCGATCTACAACAGCACGCCAAACCCTTCTGTCTTGCATGGCCGTTCCCAAATCCATAACATCCAGTACAGTGTCCTGTTTCAATACATCCACGTATGTTAGAGGGGGTCTACCAGGTTTTCTGTTTTTATGTTTTGGTGTCCAATGGATCAGCTTAGCTACAGGTTCATTTTTGCTTCTGTATGCGTGCCCAGCGAAACGCGTCCTCCTCTCTCTGATCTTCTGTGAAAGCTTCGGTAGGTCACCATATAGCTCTTTGTTCGTGATGTGCTGCTTCCAATTGATGTTGTATACTGATCTAAGCATTCTTGTGTAGCAACCATCAAGTTCTTTACATAGTCTGGGAGACATAGTCCACGCTTCACATCCATAGGTTAGAACGGATTCGACGGTAGCAGCAAATAAACGGCTCTTGAATTTCTTTGGGAGAGTTGACCTCCAGATTTTGTTGAGGCTGTTACATGCTCTCCATGCAGCTGCTTTGCGTGTTTTGACATCTTTTTCCGTACTAGCCACCCATGCACCCAGATACTTGAAGTCGCTCACCTCTTCTAGTTTGGTGCCATTGTTTGTCTGTATAGATATCTGTTGATTGTGGTTGAAAGACATGAACTTAGTTTTTGAAGCGTTCTTTTTGAAGCCTACTTTTCCAACAGATGATTCAACCCTTTGCAGAAGCTCTTGTGCTTGGTGGATTTCCTCAAACAATAGGGCTATGTCGTCTGGAAAGTCTAAATCTGTTAGCACTTCAGGTCCGATCCGTCTACTTCTTCTCTTCTCCAGCTGAAATCCAAGCTGCTCTTCTTTGCCTTCAACTGCCTCCCTCAATGCATAGTCCAATACCACCACAAAGAGGTATGGGGCAAGGGTGTATCCTTGCAATACACCAGCAAGAATATCAAACGGTTCAGTTTCTCCATCTGGTGAAACTACTTTTGCCTTGGTTTTTTCATACATCCTTGCTATGCCTTCCACAAGTTGATTAGGGATTCCATAGGCCTTGAGTATTTGCAGCATCTTTCCTCTATGAATTTTCTTTTCAATTGCCAGATCAACCACGAACTTCCCATTCCTATTAATTATGTCATGGTAGGTGAACTTCCTCTGGTCCAATTCTGCCATTGAAATTACCAATAACCATCAAGATATTGTGCGCAGGGATGGAATCTATAGTTCTCCTCAAGTTGTCATAGTGATCTTCTACTTTGTCTTCGTCTTCCACATTGGTGGGACAGTAAGTAACGATAACAGTAGTTGCAGGGTTTCCTTGAAAGTTGGCAACCAATATTCTTTCTGTATGTGGTACCACACCAGCCAGTGAAGCCTTTGCATTTGCACTTAGCACTATTCCTACTCCCCTCTAGCTGCATCTGCTCTATTCCTGGTAGCTGATGTTGTGATAAGAGTCTGTCCCAGGATGTCTTCAAATTTGACTGGTTCTTTATGCACTATGCGGTGCTCCTGGATCCCCAGGATATCGATGTTGGATTCTATCAAGTTTGACACTAGCTCTTCTCTACATCTGTTTTCACATTCATTGTGGAGATGTTTATGATTTTCTTGCAGTTCATTAGGTTTTTCCTGTTACAAACGCTCTTATCAGACTTGTCCCTTCCATAAGGCTTTGAGGAGAAAAATCGTCATTTGATTTTTTCGAATCAGCGTCAGTTCCAGGAATTTATGTTTTGTTAGGGAATTTAACCCTAGTGTTATATATGTTTGCTGTCATAGTTTTTCTGTTACTCTATAATATCTGTGGTCGCAACTCCTACAGAATGGTTTGACATTGGAGTTTACCTTCTCACAGCTGTCCAGTGGCCGAAGCAAAAGATAAACTATCTGATCTACATCACCCTTCACTCTTACCATCCCGTCTCCAACCAGATATGGCAAGTAGTACAGGTCCCAGGACTCCCTGTTTATGTTCACTGGCCGCGATATGAATGTAATCCATGGCGCCCTTCTGCCGAAACAATACCGGGTACTCGAGACTGTCCGCCTGATGTAGTGAAATACCTCAACTATTTGACCCATAGTTGGGGCAAAGGTTGGTGTGTAACCAGGGCGTGTCCACGCGTCGGTGGGCCTGCGTACCAAACCTTTGGGGCCCTTTGCTGCTCCCAGATCCCCTCATGTCTGCCTGGTATCACAAGATGCCAGTTACCCGGTAGTGACCGCTGGGAGGCCATGAGGAGTCTTGAGTAAGGCGAGGCTATGTACTGGCAGGAGAAGGCTTACCTAATTTGCTTCCCTTTTCGCCTTTCAGCTAGCCAGCGGCAAGTTGGGTTCGTCCGCAGTATAGAAGCGTTTCAAGCAAGCAAAAAAGAGAAGCGAGGAGAATGATAGAAGAGAAGCTAGGAGAATGTTAGAAGGGTAGAAAGCTAAGAATGAAGGATAGGGAAACAGCAGCAAACTACATCTACAACTACAACTATGTGCACTAGACGCATCACTACCCCTGTGACAAAAGTCACCCACCACCAAACGCTGATTAAGTACTGAGTAGTTAAAATATTATTGTGATTGTGTGATTATTTTATATGTACATTTGTTGTCATATATTGTACCAATCATATATTACTTTCAATTAAAAACAGTGTATTTGTGTTGTGCATTCGTGTGAATTTGGGTAAAAGGTGATTTTGGCCTTGAGTCAGTTTGACTCGTAACATATGTAAAACAGTGGCGGCACCAGGGGGCATGGGGAGGGGGGAAAAGTGAATTTCAGGGGGGAGGGGGGGGCAAATAGACAAATGTTGCGCAAAATTGCCGCAAAAGGTGTACATTTACGTAAATTGGGGTTTTTGCCTTAAAAGTGGGAGGGGCAAAAGAAGGAAAGAAAAATATTTGGGGAGGGCACTGCAAAAGAATGCTTGCCCCTCCCCCCTTTTTAACTTGCCAACAAATCTGTTCCCCTATAATAATTCACCACCCCGAGGATACACAAAATTATTGCGCCACCCCTCACCTGTACAAAAACACATGATATTTTGACTATAACATTCGTAGGGAAGCACTCGTTCTCTACGTTTCCTTTACCTAGGTAAAATCAGCATACAGGCTGGGTCAAAAGTAAACTCATGTTTGAGACGGCTGTAACTCGAGATCTACAAGGAATCTGCTAAAAATAAAAATACCACTGAAAAGAGCAAATTCTACACGTCTAAATAAAAAAAAAGAATAATCATTTGAATACAACCACCCATCTTTGTAGCTGCACACGGCTGATTGATTTTCATCCATTTCAATTTCGACGAATCAGCAAAGTGCTAACAGGATTTATTTTTGAAAAGACAACTTTTGCTTTTAATTAATATTCAACAAAGTCCATGACGGTATTATAGTTTGTAGGGCTACCAATTCAAATCTTTACGAACGATCCGGCAGAAGCATGATTGGGGAATGTTGGATTGAGCTGATCTTTGGTCTTGCTGTAACGCATGTCTGACTCTAGCAATGTTCACTTGTGATCTAGCAGTTCGTGGTCTGCCTGAAGCTTCCGGCTGTCTATTCCTTAGTGTCACATGCACATTGAGCTTGTTCACATTTTTATATACCGCTCCCTTACATGAAACCCGGTTAGCTGTAGGAAATTGGAGATGAAGACGCTGAACTTCAGTGGGACTCTTAGTTTCATGATACTTCGTCGACATTATTCGGCGGTTAATTGTGGTCCCATGTTGTCATTTGGTCCGTTTTATTATAATGTAGTGCAATGAGGTAAAATTCATATTGAAAAGAGCCATTTAACATATGTAGGAATTATTGATCGAAACCACACCTGCCTCAGAACTTAATTTGCATTTGAATATCGCGCCTTACCAATTATCAGTGATTGTCAAAAACCTAGTCACTGATAATCGTCCTAACTTCTGGCGTGAGTACATAAAACCTCTTGTTCAACAGGGTAACTTCCTAAAGATCATTGAACTTAGCATGAAAGTTCATCTGTATTGGTAATCCACATATAGAAAGATTTAACTCTTGATCACAATACAAAATATTTACCTCCGAAATTTTCAGCTGTTTATACTACAGCTTTCTTCAGCGGACTGACCCGATCGAGCACACTTGAAGTGTGACGTAATGATCGGGTCATAGACCTTTGGCAGCTTGTAGCGCCCTCCGTCCTTGTTCAGAGATGGTTGGTTGGCCCTGATGTGTATGGCTTCCTTAACTCCCCTCTCGAACCAGCGGGGCTCCCTATCCAAAATTCGGACTTTGTCCAAGTCAACGTGGTGGCCCGGTGACTCAATATGGATGTGGTTGGAAACCTCGGACGAAGTGGTGCTTGGACGTCTGTGTTCTAAAAATCTGGTTTTAAGAGAACGTTCCGTCTCACCGATGTATGATTCTTGGCAGGTTCCTCTTGTGGTCTGCCCCTGGCATGGAATCATATACACCGGACCAGTGACGTCATTTTTCTCGGTTTTGTCCTTTGGCGCCACTAAAAATTGGCGCAATGAGAAATGGATTAATAGGGTACAATATCGCAAGCTTTATCCCACCACTGAGTCGCCACCAAAGTTTTATGGGATACCAAAGGTTCACAAGCCGGACATTCCACTTAGACCGATTGTTAGCAGTGTAGGCACCATAACTTATATATAACTGTGCTAAACACTTGGCTGAAATTTTAACGCCTTTGGTTGGTAAGACTAAACACCATGTAACCAATTCCCAACATTTCGCGGACTGTATAAAAAGTGAACGCGTTGACGATGATGAAGAACTTCGGTCATACGACGTAACCGCACTATTTACATCTGTGCCTGTGGAAGAAGCACTTCCAATTATACAGTCCAGACTTGAAAACGATCAGACTTTGAAAGAAAGAACTCAGTTGTCTGCGGCCCATGTGGTCAAGCTTCTTGAAGTGTGCCTTCGCTGCACGTATTTTGTTTATAATGGCACATATTACCAGCAAATTCATGGGGCAGCTATGGGCTCGCCGGTTTCACCAATTGTGTGTAACTTATATATACATGGAACACTTAGAGCAAATAGCCATTAGAACAGCACCCCACCCCCCGGTGTGGTGGTATCGCTACGTCGACGACACGCACACGAAACTCAAGAAGGAGTACGCGGAGGAATTTACAGACCATCTTAAGTCATTAGACCCAGACATCAAATTCACAACTGAAGGAGAGGAGGATAGATCATTAGCGTTCCTGGACACTTCCACTGTGATCCAAGCTGACGACAGCTTAGAAATAAAAATCTACCGCAAGCCAACCCACACAGATCAATATCTGCATTTCTCCTCTAACCACCTTTAGAACATAAATTTGGGGTAATCCAGACCTTGTTTCACCGTGCGGAGTCTGTGATCACTAAACCCCAAGCTGTGGTAGAAGAAAAATAGCACATAACGCAAGCTCTCACTAAGTGCGGCTACCCCGAATGGGCGTTCAACAAAATCAACAAACCCAAGAGCGTGAAATCCAACCATAACAGGGACAGTACGGTTACATCTAAAGGACAGGTGGTGTTACCTTACATCAAAGGAATTTCGGAAGCACTTCGCAGAAACTTCCAGAAAGTTGGTATAAAGCTCTCGTCACACGGTCAATCTTTACATCAAATTTGGCTTCAAATTTCGTTTTGACAGATATTTGATGATCCTAACCAAACCCAGTCACACTATCAAATATTTGCATCAAATGTTTTTGAAATATTGTGGTATTAGCAGGGCCATTGTATTAAGAGAAAGGGACACTCTTAATAGTCCACATGTTGTATTATGTCTTTATATACTCATACTGTTGATTTTGCCTTTATGTCTTGTTCTGTAAAATTAAATTAATATTATAGGCCTATTAGATTAAAAAATAAACATGTTAAAATAAAACATTTAACAAACTTTGAAACTGTATATAGGCCTACTATTAAAATATACAGTTTCCTTTCTGTTAAAAATCTAACTATTAAAGTAGAGGGGCCTATACAAAGTATTAGTATTAGGCTTTACATTGTTTTTCATACAGATGTTTACGCATAGCCCTTAGCACAATGCTATACCATTAAATTAGGCCTACACTTTAAAAATAAAAATGTGTGGATCCTGAGGAGGATCTTTTTATTTTTTATCAAAAGATAAGCGTAAATACCCATATAGGTGATATAGGCCTATGAATTGAACATAGACATATAGCCTGAGTTTAAGGAGGAGGCCTTTTTGTTTTATTGTTCTGATAGGCAAGCCTCATCTAATAATTAAGACCCTTCCAGAAGTGTTTCTTGGCTATATAGAAAGTATCTTTATCTTAATATAATCCTCACTTTGATGTTCCAAAGAACCTCCTCCTCTCAAGTAGGTTACAGGTACTGTTTAATGTTTTACCTCTAAGACATGATGATACTAGTTTCTATGCACAAACATTGAGCAACTTACCATGCAGCAAAACAAAATTCTGTACTCTTTCTATAGATACTGATACAGTGATACTGATATTATATTGACTATGTCAAAATTTTCTGTGAAAATCCTCAATCTACCCACATTCTTGTTCTATAATTGGCTCATGATTCCCTAGGTAATGTAAAATTTGAAGGAAAAATAGAACATGTTGTATTTTCTTGCAAACTACTTTGACATTCCTGTAACCCCAAATTGTGTAAAGATTGACCAAACAGTGGCAGTCACACGGTCAAATTTGTCTTCAAACTGCTATGAACCAGGTGCAGGCAATTTATCATTGCCATTCCCTATGGAAGTATGTTGGCAAAGATTGACCGTGTGACGAGAGCTTAAGAGTGACATTTAAACCTACAAGAACATTGCGCCAATTTTTTAGTGGCGCCAAAGGACAAAACCGAGAAAAAGGACGTCACTGGTCCGGTGTATATGATTCCATGCCAGGGGCAGACCACAAGAGGAACCTGCCAAGAATCATAAATCGGTGAGACGGAACGTTCTCTTAAAACCAGATTTTTAGAACACAGACGTCCAAGCACCACTTTGTCCGAGGTTTCCAACCACATCCATATTGAGTCACCGGGCCACCACGTTGACTTGGACAAAGTCAGAATTTTGGATAGGGAGCCCCGCTGGTTCGAGAGGGGAGTTAAGGAAGCCATACACATCAGGGCAAACCAACCATCTCTGAACAAGGACCAGAGGATGATTTAAGCACTTCCCAGCAAGTCTTGCGGTTAGCACAGCTGTGTGAGTGAACATGACACCACTGCCCGCCCACTGCATACACACGTGCATGGTTAAATTTGAATTTGGACAGATATATTTACAATAAAAACACCTTCAAAAGGCTGGTCGATTTCACATTTTATGTTATCTACAGAAGGTGTGAATTATCCTTCATGCATACATCACTTTAGATCTGAAATCGACCAAGTAATAATGACACACGGGCAATTCTAAAACAACATCTTTTGCACAGAGTTCAATGGGATTTGAAAAGTAAAGTGGCAGTTGAAACTCTAGTGATAACACTTTTACAGTGCATGATGGGGCTTCCTTAAATCATCCTCTGAACAAGGACGGAGAGCGCTACAAGCTGCCAAAGGTCTATGACCCGATCATTACGTCACACTTCAAGTGTGCTCGATCGGGTCAGTCCGCTGAAGAAAGCTGTAGTATCAACAGCTGAAAATTTTGGAGGTAAATATTTTGTATTGTGATCAAGAGTTAAATCTTTCTATATATCATTGAACTTGAAAACCTAGACCTAACATGGAGATCAATAATATATGATCTCCCCAGAGGTGTCCTCAGCTTTGCCGTTCGCTCTGCCATTGATTTCCTACCAACATTCAGCAACCTCAGAACGTGGGGAAAAGGGTCCAAACTGGATGTAATTAAGTTATGTGGCAATCCTGAGACCTTGCTCCACGCTCTGAACAACTGCCCCGTGTCACTAAATCAAGGTAGATACACCTGGCGCCATAACTCCATCCTCAAACACACCCTTAAAGCGTTAACCGGTCATGAAAACAATATCCTTATCTTCAGCGACATTTCGGGCTTCACCACAACAGGGGGTACCCTACCAGTTAATTTCATTGTTTCTAAACTCAAGCCTGACATTGTCATCCAAAATAAGCAGGACAATTCCATCTATCTTGTTGAGTTAACTGTTCCATTTGAAACCAACATATCAAAAGCCCACGAGCGAAAACAAACGAAGTACCTTGACCTTGTGTCCGACATTTCAGATAATGGGTTTACTTGTGATTTGACATGTTTTGAAGTCGGATCACGTGGGCTAATTACCCAAGAAAATGTTGGACACATTGTCGAGATATTTTCTTTTCTAGGCAGAGCCAAACCGTCCAAGAAATTCATGAAAGAACTCAGCAAAATGGCCCTCCTGTCTAGTTACACGATCTGGAATGCTAGGTAGGAGCCGGCCTGGGGCTCCGAAGATCAGCCCCACATCAGTTTGTGATCGCACCCGCCGCCCTGCCGTTTTGTTGGGTCCTTTCAGTCCTGCTTGGCATTCCTGGTATGTTCTGCTTGTTTGTATATTCTTGTGTATTTTTGCTAATGTATAATATGTCACCCTGCATTAATTTGGGCATCTTGTCCAGATTTTGTCCTGGGTTTTTGTTCCTCCTTGTATTCTTGCATTGCTTATATTTTGTATTTTGCATTCCTGAATAAAGGTTGATATAACAAACTAGGCCCTACTTGGGGAGTGAAACCAAGTGGGTGACACTAAATTCACGGTTGTTCTATTAGCAACGCAAAACCTATGAAAAATTCAGCTGGTTTACTAGCTAGAAAGTGAGGCCAGTTATCGATCCGTTATGAATAATAATTCATGTTCGACCCCTTGGATCATCTTAATTGATATTTGCAAATAACAACGTTGTTAGGTTTGCAAACTTTGCCTGTTCAATGAGAGTATAGCGCGCCCCCAATACATCTGGGCACAAACCAGGCGAAAACGATCCAGCTTAATGAAATGGCGGACGGGTATTTCCATCAGGCACCAGTGATATGTTTTTTCAAAGAAAGTCTACTAATTTGATATGAAATGACATTTTGCAATAGCAAAGTCAAAATTAGGACTTGCTGTCAATAATAATTATGAAGGAAATATGTGACAGAGGCAAGGTGTGAAATACAAGTAGTATTTGAAGTTATAATAACCTTTGATACCCGACCTGACCTTCCATCATGGCGTCTTATTCGTCTTACGTATTTCTATTATACTCTCAAGTAAAATAAAGTACCAATCTGCACTAAGCAGACAGAATTGATTTTATACGGAGGTAAAGAAATGCACAGTGTATGTGCAAGCCGTGCAACAATATTATGTGTTCGGGAAATCACGTGGCAACATTTCATTTCAGGCTTGTTTACTAGTTAATTGTCATTTGTACTCTTTATTATTTATCTTTGTTAATGAACATATATTTTAAATGCTGATAAATCGTGGTTGGCTGCCCATGATATCTGTTAAAAACAATACGCTATTTACATATCAATGCGGCCTCATGCTAATTAAAGCTGCCCCATCCAGGAGTTCATCTATGGTGAAACCGTGTGCAGCTATAAAAATTAATGGTTGTATTCAAATGAGTATAACTTGAGTTTGCTGTATTTCAACGTTGCACGTACGTTTTAATGCTACGTTGAGTCCAAAATGTGAAATTGCAATTTTATTTTTTATGCGCAAAGTATCACACACATTTCAATGCACAATCTCTGCGTATGGATATCGCGCTTAAATTTAGTCAACTTTTAACACATCGCTGTACCTTTATCATTATGATTTGTTACAAACAAAAAGGATCACAATAATAACCAGACTTTCCTTCGTATGTTCATTATCCTTGAATGTCTTTAATATATTGTGAAATGGACAAATTTTGTGCATTTTCAACGATGTATCTACGTTGATTTCGCACGTGGAAAATCTGGCTAAATACGTGACCTCGCTTCGATACAGGAGAGTGGTTTTGAATAGATCTACGTCCGTCCGATACCTACGTTTGGAAATCGTAATGTCTCTATTGACTACATGATATAGTATCTGAACCTTACGCTAACTAGTAACTGAACCTTTGGACTTTTGTCTGCACATAATCATGATAACGCGTACTTAGGCCTACTGTTACTAAACAAAAACAAATCTGCCAGATTTTGGCCTTCATGACTAAATACAAAATTGTATCTTTCACCATGTCATCGTCAAGTGCTCTGTATGACTTCATAGTCGTAGGAGGTGGGACCTCAGGTTGCGTTGTAGCTTCCAGATTGTCCGAGGATACTACAATCAATGTGTTGCTGCTTGAAGCTGGGCCTAATGATGAGGAAGGTGGAGACCTTATCAGAGTGCCTAGAAATCTGGCTGCCACCATGAAGACTAAATACGACTGGGATTACAAGGTATGTGTTAAGAAGGCTATTAAAGTATTTATATATATTTTATTTAACATAAGACTGCAATGTACTTGTTGGTAGACTGATATTATAGGAAGCAAGTCAAGGACTTTTATTTTTATATTTATTATATTTATTTTTATACGTAATTTAGGCACAAAACTCCCCTAAGCGACAATGAGTGCTGTGTTTATACATAGATGAATACATCTTCAACCCCCTACATACAAATCTTTTGCGAAGTGATCGAGACGTTTGGGGTTTGTCATAAAGCCGAATAGCTGTAAATAGCCGTTTTCATGACTATATCAATAATTGCTTTAGAACAGAAAAGCAGTGTATACTTCTATTCTATGATTGAACTTTAGAAGGACCGATAGATTGGTAGGAACATCTTCAATCGTCGTTTACTCAGAACAGCGATTTAAGTATTCGACACTCTGCAAAACTCATAAATTTGATCCTAATTCATGTACTTTTATCTTTACTTATTTAGACTGTTCCACAGCTATACGCATGCAAAGCTTATCGAGACAACGTATGTGTTTGGCCGCGAGGCAAGGTATGAACATAATTTACTTTTAGCAATAATAAAAAAATATTTGTTTTAATGTAAATCAATTTTAATTCAAATCAGTCTGATATTCCTTTCCAAAAGGACTATGCTCATTTTTATTTTAACAATTTGAGGTTAACGACTGCGCATCAGTTGTTATGAGGGTATTTTATAAAATATCTTAACATTGAGCAGTGTGCTTCGACTACGTAGTCCGGCTGCAAACACCATATTTTGGGGGTTAGATGGTTTTGCCAGTTAAAGTTTGTTTTTTTGCTGGTTATTGATCTTTGAGTGGTGTAGAAAAAGATTCAGTGGGATGTAAAATCGTCACCCTTGGGCAATCCGAGATATTCAAGATGGCCGCCACGTATCTCTGAAATAACATTCAAATGGTGTTTTAGTGACAAAAGGTATCATACCGAATAATTATAGTGTTTTGGGCAGTTAAAGTTTGTTTTTTGCTGATAAATGATCTTTGAGTGGTGTGGAATAAGATTCTAAGCGGTGTGAAATTATCACCCTTGGGCAATCCAAGATATTCAAGATGGCCGCCACGTATCTTCGAAATAGCATTCAAATGCTGTTTTATTGACAAAAGGTATCATACAAAATACTGTTCTGGGCAGTTAAAGTTAATTTTTTTGCTGATAAATGATCTTTGAGTGGTGTAGAATAAGATTCTAGGGGGTGTAAAATTGTCACCCTTGGGCAATCCGAGACATTCAAAATGGCCGATTCGTAACTCTGAAATATCATTCAAGTGGTGTTTTAGTGACAAATGGTATCATACCAAATACTTATAGTGTTTTGGGCAGTTAAAGTTAGTTTGTTTGCTGATAAATGATCTTTGAGTGGTGTAGGATAAGATTCTAAGGGGTGTGAAATTGTCACCCTTGGGCAATCCGAGATATTCAAGATGGTCGCCACGTATCTCTGAAATAGCAATCAAATGGTGTTTTATTGACAAAAGGTATCATACGAAATACTGTTCTGGGCAGTTAAAGTTTATTTTTTTGCTGATAAATGATCTTTGAGTGGTGAAGAATAAGATTCTAGGGTGTGTAAAATTGTCACCCTTGGGCAATCCGAGATATTCAAAATGGCTGATTCGTAACTCTGAAATAGCATTCAAATGGTGTTCTAGTGGCAAATGGTATCATACCAAATAATTATAGTGTTTTGGGCAGTTAAATTTAGTTTTTTTGCTGATAAATGATCTTTGAGTGGTGTAGGATAAGATTCTAAGGGGTGTGAAATTGTCACCCTTGGGCAATCTGAGATATTCAAAATGGCCGACACGTAACTCTTATATAGCATTTAAATGATTTTTTTATAACAAAACAAATAATTATAGCGTATTTAGTGCGCATTAATGGTAGTGTGGGCTCAATATGCAATATATGCATGTAGATTATGAATTGACACGCTTCAATGATCCCAAATTGCAATGATGACGTCCCGTGAGTTGTGTAATGTATGCTCATAATAGGTAACTGTCTTTTCTTAACATATTGAATGGTTTGCATAACATATCATACTCATACGTTTCTTCTTATTTAATTTAATCATTCTTAACCAACTTGCGTAAAGATTTACCTGTCTTTCAGACCATTTTAGCAATAGAATACACCAATTAGATCGTTGCTCTCGAATAATGGGCCATGAGTATGATTTGTATGTCAGCTTATGTCAGCCTGAAAAATGATAAGTTTCTTAAGATTAACTATCATAAAAATTGTAAATACACACGCAAAACTAATATTGGCAATTATGTAGAAGATGGTTCTACCCAGTCCGCCAAACGACTACGTTGATCTCCCCCCCCCCCCCCACTTTGACTTCCAAGAATACTAATGTGGGGAACTGTGTGAACTCCAAAAGATTCAAAGCATCTAGACAGATGGAAGCTTGCATATATGTACATATCTACAAAATTTGAGTATCTGATAGCAAAATGCGCGATCGTGGTGATAGCTACCCAGCAAACACAAAACGTTTTCGACATCATTCGCAAAAGGTTATAAAAGGTTGTCAGAAAACGTTTAAATGTCGGGTTATATAAAGGGTATATTAAGAGTATAAAACGTTTTCATAACCTTAAAAACATTTTTGATAATCTACTGCTCAGCAAACAAAAATGTTTTACAGAAAACGTTTAAATGTCGGGTTATATAAAGGGTATAAAAACGTTTTAATAACATTCCAAAAACATTCTTGAAAACTTGATACAAAACATTCTAAACAGAATGTTATTTTAGGGTTGAAAAAATATTTTGCGAAAAATGTTTGCCCAAAATATTTTCAATAACGTTTTATACACGTTTTCATGACCTTGATATAACCCGACATTTAAATGTTATTAAAAGGTTTGAAAAAAACATTTTAAGAACATTTCTGTGTTTGCTGGGTTCAAATATTTTAGCATAATGTTATTTAAGTATTGACACAATATTTTGCAAAAATGTTTGCAAAAACAGTTTACAATAACATTTTTTGAAAACATTTAAATATATTGTTGTAGTGTGTTTTCATACAAAACGTTTTAAAACGTTATCATGACCTTTATGTAACCCGACATTTTAATGTTATTAAAATGTTTTTACCCGAACCAAAAGCCAAAATATAACTTATTTAAAATGTTTTTAAAACGTTTTTGTGTTTGCTGGGTAGGCAAAGGAAATCAGAGAACGTTTAGAAATCTCTGTGAGTGATCTAAACTGATCTTCACGCGATGGGAATTAGGCATCACAGAGATCCTGTACCTCAAGGAAGAACAGATGATTGTGTTTTCAATTCAGTTATTGTTCCAGATTAAAGAAGAAATAAAACAAGCAAACAAACTGTATTATTTTACTGTTTTTAGTGACAAAAGCAATACACGATGTGATGTTGCAGCATCTAAAGAAGATGCAACTGATGAATTCCTAAAACATGCTGTAGATGTCCTATCTGGTAATAAGAGTCGCATTTGGAAACCTGCTGAATTGTATCAGGAATGCTGCACACATTTGAAAATCACATTAACTCGTGCTGATCGTAGAGACTCAATGAAGAAATCCAAACAAACTTTACCGGCGAGCTTCTAGTTCTTTCATCACAAAGTTATTCTAGTATTATCGTATTCCGTTGCAACTATAACGCACGTGAAATGTGAAGTTATAATGAAACTGTTATAGGCAGTAGCATACAAAGAGTAGCCAAACAGGTAGTACGAGAGTGCAATGGCATTCGCATTGTAAATTCACACTACAATGTCCCTATCGACGAGGATTTCGCTGCATAATCAGTATCTGACATGCTGCAATTTCCTCGCTTAAGTTGATGAAGTCCTTGTCAGCTTTACTGATAGGCGACAAAGTCCTGTGCAAAAGCAAGCAATGGATCTTAAAGTGGCATTGGGTGTCTTACTCAGAGATTCAAAGATGATTATAAACCATCTGTTCGACTACCGGGTTACATGTTGCTATAATGATCGGTCCTACACTTCAAGAATTTCGGCTGCAGTTGTAGGCGCTGTTGATATTAGTCGTCAAGGAATTGAAGGCGCTCAGCTCAGGAAGGATTGGTACAAGTTGGGCAGATAATTTCGATACAGATATCAGTTCAGATATCACCAAATGGAAAGCTGTTTACCCCGAGCTGTCACTCAATACACTCCCTGCAAAAAGTCTTCCAAAATGTGTTATATTTCTATCTTTCATTTCGGTGGTGGCCATCTTGGAATTGTTATGCGATTGTAAAGAAGTAAAATGTCAAACTGGATCTGCTTAATTCTAGGGTGTCATTAATTATTGTAAGAAACAAAATCTGGCAAAAGAACTTTACCTTGAAACTAATAGTTTTTGCTTATGACGTTTAACAGCGGCCATTTTGAATTGCGAGAGTGTCATGTTTAAAACTGTATATAGTTTATATTTAAAGCATCCAAAAGGAAAATAATTTACACAAAATACTTTGTTATCATTTATTATGGTAACGCTAGTGAATAACCCAGCTTAATTTTAGTATCCATAGCGGCCATCTTGAATATTTCTAATTGCCCAAGGGCTACCAGTTTACATCCCCCAAAATCTTATTTTGTACCACTGAAAGAGTAATAATCAGCAAAGAAAACTACTTTAACTGGCAAAACCATCTAACCTTGCTCTGCCACCGGTACATTTATAAGTACGTATTTATAAATACGCACGTGACCCATGGGCACGACCATGCAGGGGCTATTTTAGGGGAAAACGACACTGCACGTTGGCACTTGGGCGGGGTGTTGGCCGGCTAGAGGCTGTTTCCAGTTCCTTCCAGTTTATGATATTTTTTTCAAAAATTACTCAACCAGTGGCGTTAAATATTTCTCTTTGACATGGGGACTGGCGGTCGCCCCGGGAACATTCTACAATCTATCAACTAACTGATGGGGGAGGCTGGTACCGTATTTATCAATGCGCCCTGACCCTTCCCTGGCAAAAATTTCCCTTTCTCTTTTTACGCTTATTCAGTTTCCTATTGTATCATTAAATTGATCCCCAATGCCTTTGTTTGTTGTGGTTTACCATGCGCAACTGTATTTCCTACTTTCAACATATATTTGCTACAGTGGTGATTAAGCACCATTTGTTGATCTCTTGATCCAGTGTTGTCTGTTGGGCAGTATGTTGTGCATATGTTGTATATCCTACTGTCTTAGCTGCGCGGAAGGTCACGTGTTCGATTCCTATGTCGGTGCATTCTCCGATTGCGGAGTTTACACTGACATTTGTTAACTTGTTTGTCTTAAGTTTTAATTGTAACACGTTGGGTGGGTTAAACCGTCCTTTACTCTTATTATTTTTTTTACATTCAGTTTCCTATGCGTAACTCTATTTCTTGCTTTTAAAAATACCTTACTAATGATTGTATTATTGTTAAAATGTATTATCATTTATATAAACTAGTTTTGAAACTTTAACTTTAAACATTTGATATTATTATTTATATTATCTGCAATTCTCATTTACAATATTTCAAAACGTTGGCGTATCAGGACGCGTTATTGTTTCTAAGACTATTTTACATGATTGGTCACACGATTAAGAATATTGCAAATAATAAGCAGGCTAACCAAATGTTTCGTTAGTCCACCATTCTCATTATTTTGTCATGTGACGTTTTTTCTGCCAAAAATATCTACAAAACATAATACTTTGAAAGTGCATTTGACTCGATTTTTTTAAAAAAGATTTGAACCTAGCTACAGTTCGATGAAAGTATACACACCTGGTTCACTAATACCAAGTTAATGCTATTATGGTTTACAAAATGTAAATCAGAAAATATATTCTGGGAGTTATTAAGGGTAGACGAGGTATTGTTGGTCGAAGCAACCTAAAAATCGATTTGCATTATCTAGATCAATATATTATTGAAAAATAACACCTTGATGTTTTGCAAAAGTTCATTTTGCAAATCTTATACTTTGCAAACTTGCTTAATTTATTATTTTTTAATGAGTTATGTACGTTTTACAAAAGTGTTGTTGTTTCAGCCCTCTTTACAACGTAACTCAAGAAACGCAACGCGTATAAAAGTATATCTGTGATATTTTAATCCTTCTACACACTCGCTATGAATTGAGCAATACAGTTTTTGCCAAAGCTCACTACCATTCGTAAGATGCTGTGAACTACCAAATCACAACAGTTTAAAATAATTAATATTAACCTTAAATAGGTAGATTTTCATTCAAAATGTAAATCCATTTAATTGACTTGTCATTATTTTCACTTAGCTTACAGCTTGATGAAAGTACACACCTGGCTCACTAATCAATTCAACGATATTATGTTTAAAAAATGTTTAAAAACGGTATTATGTTTTATGTTAATCATAAAAGAAATTGGGTGGATGGTGTTATTCAGAAGGGTAGGGTTTCATTTTAAATATAAATTCATTAAAATGAATTGTAATTTTTTTACCTAGCTGTAGCTTGATGAAAGGACACGACAAAATGCAAAAACGCATACAAATGTTACACGAAGGTATACAAAGGTGCCTACAATTTCTTGAAATATCGCACAGCCGCTTAAAATTATCAAAATGTGATAAGATTGCTGCAAATTTCGCAACTTTAGTGACGAGCAAATGTGCATATAAGATACCTGCAAATTGTATAAAAATTTTGTCAAAGTTGCATATACAAGTATTATGAAATGGCCAAATAGTGCTTAACTTAAAACTTAATCACTCAGATATTCAGTTCATAAACATGGTGTTAAATAAGCAATACACATAAAGGTTAAATACCTAAATGATTTGAAGAGTTTATCATTTAGTGTTCAGGAGCGTCAACAGGATAACTCAATAGAAATAGGCCATGTGGATTGGGGACTTAGGTCGTAGCTTAAAATATCGGCAGTAAACCTAAAACGTTCGTGAAGATTCCAAAACCATAAATTGTCTTTACAATGTTGCAAAAATCATCAAAATCACTGATCTGCTCGTCCCGAGGCTTATCCTCACAAATGACCAAAACATCATGGAGTAATGGGCGTCGCTAGAGGCGTTGTAGCAAAAATATTGCTCTTTTTCGCGAAATGAATGTTTAACTGATTACCACAAACAATTTTTGCGTTTTGCAGAAGATTTTTCGACTTGATCAGTCGTACTTTGTAAATGAACTTCTTTAATATCCTGGTCATTTGTCGGGTTGAAACTTGAATTGTATAGTAATATTTTAATCACGGATTTTTAATTCTCATTGCACGGATTTTCATCCTCACTGCACGAACGTGCCAGGAAGCACGTTAAAATAGCCCATGTGACCATGGCATGACATACCAAGATCAGCAAGTGTGACCAAATCACTAATTTGTAAAGCGTTCTTTAGCCACGTCGCTAGACGCGGTCATTATACTTATTCAAAACCGGCATTTGCGGCAGAGTATTTAGTTAGGCAGTTCCGTAATTATGTCAACCAAATGGTCCAAATTTGAATCTCGTTTTTATGTCATATCTCAGTAATTTGACATTGCAGATAGTGCAAACTATTCTTTTTCTGAATCCCCACGAATAGATGAACAATATGCTGCCTATTTCAAGAAACTCAAAACAAGTTTATTTTTCACCCTGTACAAATGTGAAAATTGACCTCTGTTGCGGACGTTCACTGCATTTAACCACCATGTTTAAAGTCTTCGTTTGATTTCAAACTAATAATGTTTACACATTTTGAAAGTTGATAACTGACTTTCTCTGCATGAGGGGTCTTGATTTTGCATCCCTGCTCAGTATTAAAAAATAATGTCATCATTGTAGAGAACATTGACAAATTTGACCAAAAGATAAAGACTCTGATCTTTTTTTTTTTTTTTTTTTTTTTTTTTTTTTTTTCTTTTTTTTTTTTTTTTTTGGTGGATTTCTTTAGCTTTGTCCTCATGCAGATAAAACTGTACCAGTTTCTATCAAAGATATGAACATTACAGAGCAATTGTAACTGAAACACAAGCAACTCAAAAAGTTCACTATCTGTGAATACGTCCTCAACGGAGGTGTTTTTGTGACCTGTCATGCCAACTGAGAATGGGATTGGAATTAAATTGTCATGTTTTACACTTCAGTAAACTTCAGTAATTTATAAATTCTGTGTCCTCAAAGTCTTATGAACATGTACGTCCGCAACTACGGAACTGCTCAGTTATTAAAGAGATTGCGATTTCCAAACGTAGGTATCGGACGTACGTTGATCTATTCAAAACCACTCTCCTGTATCGAAGCGAGGTCACGTATTTAGCCAGTTTTGAAGATTTTCCACGTGCGAAATAAACGTAGATACATCGTTGAAAATGCATAAAATTTGTCCATTTCACAATATGTTAAGACAGTCAATGATAATGAACATACGAAGGAAAGTCTAATTACCATTATGATCCTTTTGTTTGTAACAAATCATTACAGGTACAGCGATGTGTTTAAAATCGACAACATTTATACGCGATGTCCATACGCAGAGATTGTCCATTGAAATGTGTGTGATACTTTACGTAAAAAAAAAATGACATTGTGATTTCCCATTTTGGATTCCAACGTAGTATAAAACGCAGATGCTACGTTGAAATATGCTGATTTTACCTCATGTCGAAGTTCATGCAACGCGCCCAATTTTCAGGACGAAAAAATCTCATTTTGAAAGTAAAGTCATGATATATGGATGTAGTGATCTTTGATCTTTGATCTACAAAAATATATGTTTTTGGGCAACTATGATATTTGGTGAGCACAAAAATACAATTAAGTTTAAGCAGCATGTTAAGTCAAAATTTTAGTCAAAATCAAAGGCGGGCTGTTTGAATTAGGCAGAGACTCAGTAGCCTGCGCTTACTATTAATTTTTCAATCACTATGCCCTCTATCGACCTAGATTAGATTAGATCAAATATTATAGTATTTATTCCAGCCGACTTGTTCTCTTTCGTGACTAATGAGCACAATCCAGTTTGGAACCGAGACTAGCAATATTTAACACCGTATAAACGTACGTGAAAACGTACGGTCCACGTGCTGCGTTTGGAACATAGCAATCTCTCTATTATCTGTGATGCATTACGTATATTCATGAGGTTATGAATGCATGAGTATTGAAATACATAACTTAATGTAGGCTGTGGATTATACTAGTATTACTAATACCAAATCATGATAAGTATAATACATGTTTTTATAAACATCTCAAAAAAAGTAACCAACCCCCCTTAAATAATAGACATTATTCCAAAAACGGGTTATTGTATTACAAATCCGTAAAAATGTGTTGGAAGCGGAATTTATTTCTGCGCATTTTGACACTTCATTTGATATAATAGCCCAGAAATAAATAAAACACCGGTCAATTTAATGTAGTGAGGTCCATATTTGAAAGTTGCACTTACAACAATACAAAAACACTCAGATATCATTACACACATTGTCATTTTCAGTTTTAAACTCATGTGATTTAATGTTTTTTGACAAATGTCTCTTGTAGCTGTTATTGTAATGATCACTTTTATATCAGTTGATATCGGGTGTGGCTTCCTTCTGCCTGAAGAACTGCCAAGCACTTCCGCCTCATACTGTTTACAAGACGTCTGATGCGTCCCTGGTCTATTGCTGCCCATTGCCGTCTCAGAATTTGTTCCAGTCCAATCAAAGTTGTTGTTGGCTTGATTCTCTTGTCTACCTGGTACTTTAAGTGTCCCCACAAATGCTCCAACGGGTTCAGGTCTGGAGATTTGGCATCAAACATTTGATTGATGCCCTCTTGTTCCAGAAACTGGTTGCATTATTGTCCATCAAGATGAAGTCTCTTGTAACCTTGGCATGATCAAAAGGTGAGATGTTACGAAGATGACCAGCCTAACCTGATGTGACTTAACCGTTGAAATGACAACTTGGTGAGGCATTTAAAGAAGTGTTAACTCTTCATGTTTCAACTAGGGATTAAGTGAATATTGACCAACGATAAGAATAATGACAATTGATATTGATTTTCCTGACATTTTGACCCCAAATACATGAAACACAACGAACATTCCCATGAGAGCCGAGCAGATTTCCTTTCATTATACTGAATACGTATCAATAGAAAGTTACTGCAACTTTTAAATCTTGGGTTACATTGATTTAAATGTACGCTGCGGCGTCAATATTTGGTCAATTCCAGCGAAGCGGGACAAGATGCTCTCTATGTTAACTTTCCACTTTAGAAGGTCCTTAATCAAGGACATCACGTTATTGATGGAGCATATCATGTCACGTCCAATGTGCTCTCTTTGAGCATGTAGACCTTTACTAGCAAGTCATATCAGGGGACAAGTTATGATGGCTTAAATGAATTGGCGTTACCCGCGAATTCAAAGATAAAGGACCATATATGTCATTGAAAGTCCTTCAATCAAAATGAAATTATTACCGTTAGAAAGACGTTTGTATGATCTCTCATCATATGTAAAACGATTGAATTCCACCAAAGTTTGTGGACTCTATAGGCCATTAAGTCAATTTGGCTAATAATTTTGTTACCCGCGTATCAAAAATAAAATGATCGTTCTGAAAATGTTAAGTGAATATGCTATAAATGACTATATCATGAAACGAAGTTTCGTTCTATAATTCCAAGGTCCAAGGGATTATTTTATGCAAATACATTTTACCCATAAAATTCCATAAAATCAAATTTGACGTTACCCACGTATCAACTGCTACCCACGAGTCCAGCAAGTATAATTGCCATAACTTAAATTAACATTTAATGACTTTGGACACTGAATTTAGTTTGACAAGCGCTTAAAATTGTAAATCGTAAAAATACGTTCACCGCTTTAAAAAGAATCTACGACGGTTTAAACTTTTGATACCCACGAATCCCGTATAGATGCTAACCTTGAAAAACAAGGAGATTGTTTATTTTAAGTTTAAATCAGCACATATTCAAGCCATGGGTATGCTATAATTTTACAGTACTTACAGTTTATGCACCTAAGAAACGCAAACCCCAAACGGTACTATAGTACTTATAGCTTTACCCACGAATTCGGCTTTACCCACGAATCCAAGGATTTACTCTTAAATTATATGTTTCTTATTCATCCTAACATTTTGAAAACATGCGAAATAGGTTCCAAAACAGTCCTGTTTAATAGCGTCCTCTTGAAGGTGTACTGAAGCTGTATCATGAAGTTTTGATTGATTATCCTAAATTACCATTTTTTTTTTGAATGCAATTGGTTAGAGAAACGGGAATCATTGAAACACAATGGAGGAATAACCGCATGATGGTTTCCAACCTTCTGAAATATTTTCTATTTTGCCGCTTACCAATACATACCTTCAAATATGTGTTACCCACGAACATTTTGGTTACCCACGAATCCCTAGTTAAATTATAGTTAACAATGTATTGATAGTGTTTTAGTTCATACACTGTTAGAAAAAAACCTGTATTTTACCGGTAAAATACCGGCGTCCCAGCTGCCAGTATTTTACCGGTAAAATACAGCAATAAACAAGAATTGACCGTTAATTGAACAATTCGTTTGATTTTTAACGGATGCTGTATTTTACCGGTAAAATACTGGCAGCTGGGACGCCGGTATTTTACCGGTAAAATACAGCAACCATAAACAAGAATTGACCGTTAATTGAACAATTCGTTTGATTTTTTAACGGTTGTACGTTTTCTCCTAAAAACCGGGTTTTTTCCTTCGTGCCCGTTACTGGTAAATTAACAGTGGAATAATGCAATAATACGACTTTTAACGTTTTTAAGAGGTCCTTAAATTCTAATAACAACGTTAATTAACGATAACAGTGTTATTTTATGGTACTTTCTACATAAATGACCCGTTATTTGGAGTATCTGGGCAGTATAAATGCCATCTTCAGCCGTAATATAACACTATACTATCTCTTAATTAACAACATTTTAGGTAAAATGACGCTTGACAATGTCAACAAACGATGTTTTAATGTTATTTAACAGTTGGCGTGAACATACATGATAGATGTTATTTTACTGAGATCGTGTATAATTTCAGTTCTACTGTAAATAAACGTGGCAGAATGTTATTCCATAGTAAAATTGTATATTTCAGGGAGTAACGTAAACAAACTATTGTACTGTAAAATAGCGTTGAAGGCGGTTATTTTACAGTCACTTTGTATATTCCACGTCAGGTCGTTATTTCACAGTCAATTTGTATATTCTAGGTAGCAACGTAAATAAACTTTTGTTCTGTAAAAAATAGCATTGAAGACGTTATTTCAGGAGTAACGTAAATAAACTATTGTACTGTAAAATAGCGTTGAAGGCGGTTATTTCAGTCAATTTGTATATTCCACGTGAGGCCGTTATTTCGCATTCAATTTGTATATTCCAGGTAGTAACGTAAACACAGGTTTGTACTGCAAAATTTACAATACAAACTAGTTTATTTACGTTTAATTGCAGACGTTGCTACAGGTAACGTAAATAAACATCTGAAAATTAAAGTTGTTGACTGATCATTAATTGTTATAAATCATGCCTTCGTAACACATTCATGCTGTGAGTACTCAGAAACTAATTTGAAAAGGAATAAACAACAAATCACACGAAGGTGTTTTCACAATCTGTTTATTAATCAGCACAGCTGAGATAAACAACAACAAACAGATGAACAAGATCAGTAAAATCTTATAAACATTGGTTTCCTCAAAATGCAGAGAGCCCTTTGTAGCTCTTTGTTGAACTAAACCCTCGAAACTTACACATGCAACAAATACAATGTATCAATATACATGTAAATCTGTCAGTCTATATCAAAACGACTTTTGGTACAATAATACAGAGTATGAAAATGAAATTAAAAAGATTAGTCGTGTCCACACAGTAAGGTTTAAGACATTTAAACCCAGGTTTAAATTCAGATGGATTTAGCGGCGGGTTTAAATTGCTGTCTGAACGATCATCGGATTTAAGTCTAGCAGATTTATCGAGCCCTAAATCCGCCAATTTAACCCTGCTTTTGACCAGGGTTAGTAGCGGGTTTAAGCTTAAATCCGCTGTGTATGAACGGTGTTCGTAGAGCTGTCGGGTTTAAGGGGGTAAAAAACTAACATAATGCCCATTGAACTACGCAGTTTAGATAGAAGCGAACTCTATTACATGTATTATGCCTATAGGGTGCCGATTTCATGATGGAAGCAGGTATTACGAGTTGAGTTATAAATTTTAGAATTTCATGTTTCATATTTTGATCGCGTTAGGCC
This sequence comes from Amphiura filiformis, assembly GCF_039555335.1. Lineage (NCBI taxonomy): Eukaryota > Metazoa > Echinodermata > Ophiuroidea > Amphilepidida > Amphiuridae > Amphiura > Amphiura filiformis. The sequence goes on along the minus strand of NW_027305542.1, from coordinate 70,967 downwards.
CCTACTATATAAAAGTCACGGTCAACGTTTTTAGCTATTCGGGGCAGCAGAGGAAAGGGCAAATTTTCATCATGCTGTAGGCCTATATCATTCGAATTTCAACAACGGGTATTTTCGTGCCAAAGTATTGCTTTGAACTTGAAGATAAAACATCGAAAATTGTCTTGTGCACACTTGTACATTTCGTAAAATCGAAAGTTCTAAGGAAATATGCTCAAATAGCACATAGTCTAAACCCAGGTTTAAGCTTATTGGATTTAGGCACTAAACCTGACTGTCTGGACGTGCAGAGATTCTATCGGATTTATTTTAATTGCAGCGGATTTATAGGTGATAAAGATAAACCTGGATTTAAATACATGTGAGAACGCAGCTTAAGTTGACTTATTTCCTGTGTAACTAAGTAAATAAGCATTTAATTATTACAAATTTGGTAGCATTTTTAGGAAGTGAAATATAAGTAAAAGTAGGCCTTGATGATTAACTAAGAGTATCTGATTTCTTATTCTCAGACCAAGTCCATCGTTTTGATATGAATTGACACAAATAGCAATAGCAATATAAATAACGTGCTATTTTTTATATTTTCAACAACTTCACTTTCACATAATTTGAGGCAAAAAATATAAACTCAAACATAGAAAATCATGTATAGGCCTGCACTGTGAATTCCCTTCTTGGAATTTGTTCATTGAATACTTCTTGATATCTTCTTAATGTTATTTTTGATATTTTTATCAACTTTACACTTTCACATAATTTGTGAGGCCAAAAATATAAACTCAAACATAGAAAATCATGTATAGGCCTAGGCCTGCACTGTGAATTCCCTTCTTGGAATTTGTTCACTTCTTGATATCTTCTTAATGTTATTTTTGATATTTTTATCAACTTTACACTTTCACATAATTTGTGAGGCCAAAAATATAAACTCAAACATAGAAAATCATGTATAGGCCTAGGCCTGCACTGTGAATTCCCTTCTTGGAATTTGTTCATTGAATACTTCTTGATATCTTCTTAATGTTATTTTTGATATTTTTATCAACTTTACACTTTCACAAAATTTGTGAGGCCAAAAATATAAACTCAAACAGAGAAAATCATGTATAGGCCTAGGCCTGCACTGTGAATTCCCTTCTTGGAATTTGTTCATTGAATACTTCTTGATATCTTCTTAATGTTATTTTTGATATTTTTATCAACTTTACACTTTCACATAATTTGTGAGGTCAAAAATATAAACTCAAACATAGAAAATCATGTATAGGCCTAGGCCTGCACTGTGAATTCCCTTCTTGGAATTTGTTCATTGAATACTTCTTGATATCCTCTTAATGTTATTTTTGATATTTTTATCAACTTTACACTTTCACAAAATTTGTGAGGCCAAAATATAAACTCAAACATAGAGAATCATGTATATAAGCCTGCACGGTGAATTCCCCTCTTGGAATTTGTTCATTGAATACTTCTTGGTATCTTCTTAATGCTATTTTTGATATTTTTATCAACTTAAGGAGGAGCTGACCCTTCGCGTTTTTTTTTCATGCACCTAATTACTAACAGTATTCCTGACTATATTCTGAAGAATTGGGAAGGGCTACAAAAACCAAAGTTACCATGACTATAGCCAAGATTACCATCATCATGTCTATGAAGTTTGATTTTGTTTAGCTTTTACAAATTTTTCTTCGAGAGTGTAAAATGTTCGAAAAACAAAAGTTTTGAACATTTGACACTATATGCGAAAATCAATAAAAGCTAAACAAAATCAAACTACATAGGAAGGATGGCAAAAACCTTAGCTATATTCATAGCAACTTTCATTTTCTAGCCTTTCCCAATTCTTCACAATACAGCCTAGAGTAGTACCGCTAGGTGCACGAAGGTCGGCTCCCCTTAAAACTTTCACAAACTTTTTGTGAGGCCAAAAATATAAACTCAAACATAGAAAATCGTGTATAGGCCTGCACTGTGAATTCCACTCTTGGAATTTGTTCATTGAATACTCCTTGGTATCTTCATAATACTCCATGACTTAAACAGATTACAAAGACTAGAATAAATACTTGATGACAGAGGCCAAGTCCCAACCCAAACTCACTCCATAAGTAAGCAATGTGCTGGTGGTATGATTTGAACCCAGAATCTCCTGGTCACTAGTCTGTACAATTAACATGATTAATGGTACGGTACTGTAGAACTAATCACAGTAATGCTAGACAAAAAGCATTGATCACTTTTCAATTAGTTTTGAGTGGAGTTTTGCCATAGAGTAGCCCATGTCTCTCACTGGTGAACTATCAGTTCATTTGTAATACTTTTAGCTCCCTTATTTGTGAGTCTCACTATGATTGGCTACTTGGGCAACTGGTGTGTTACAACTGGTTCGACCACGTATTGTTCGTGTATTACACAATAAACAGTGGCGCAATATTGAACCAGCACTTTTGTTTCACGATTGCCGAAGTTTGAACCCAATCATAGCTCTAGTAACCAGTCACATTTCTCAATTGTTGATATAGATATATGCAACAACCTACTCTGAACAGAATACATAATTCAGAACAGTAAACATCAATTCGACATCTGATGATTTAGATGATAAGATATAGCTTCCTTTATCCGTTCAATTTCAAAGTCTATAGCCAATCACTTTCAAAGTCTTTCAGTTTGTTACATAGTTGGAGGACTTGTGGATGAACGGCTGTCTTCTTGCCTTTCTTTTTACTTCTCTTGGACCCTTGACTAGGGTTGATGCCAAGGAAGCACCTGAAATCAAATTCATACATTCATGTCAGTTCATTCAATATCAGTGACAATACATTGTAATTTGTAGTTTTTATTATTGAATAATATTCTATGTAAAAGATTTTCATAGACATTGAATGCTGTTAACATAAGTCACAAACATCTAAGAATATGGTTCATGGTTCATTCATATATCAAAAGGGTTTTGCACTAAATTATTACAACGAAAGGTATTTAAGTTGAAACTTATGCACTACATGGATTTTTCATATTAGTTTATTTTGAAGGACTGTATAATTTTAACATTTTTGACCTACTGTGGACTAACCACTCTACAAATTATGATTTTCCCACTAGTTACAGGCCCATACACATCAACTGACACTGATTGATGATCACATGATTCAGGTGTTTCTGTTTAATGTTAAGGTTGGATTCAGGTACAGCAATTTGTCCATTTGAACTGTTGTTGAAATCTATACAGCAGATTTGCCAATAATAAAATGAATATTTTAACTTGTTTCCAGCATTACTAAATACTATTAAAAAAAATATCATCAGACATTGGAAGCAATCAAAATATGCACATTATTTAGTTTTCATCATTGTTATTATAATTAAAAGCTACAAGGGCTACAATAGTACATGTACAATGAAACCAGTAATGAATGACACATTATTTGAATTCCTATGATCATTTTACATAAAACTCCTCAAATCTATTATAAAAGTTTCAAAATTATTGCAAAAGTTTCAAATAAATTGTGAAATAGCTTCTTGCACCCTCAGTTCATCCAATCCATAATGTGTTGGGCGGTACAAAATGTTAATAATGAAAAACACATCACACAACACCTCAAAGCAAATGAAGCAGAGAAATAAACATCCTTATATATAATCTTACCTCTGAATAAATTCCAATGTTGCTCCGATATTCTCAGGGTACTCGAAGTTAAAGACGTAGAATGTAGAGAACCACAGGGCCAATGCTGACAGCTGGTTGGTGATGAGATCAATGACTACCTTCCCATTTATTGTCAGTGAGAACTTGTTAGTGTCAAATGGTGAATCTCCTATTTAAAGTAAAGAAAGATAAAATGCATCAACTTAAGGAGGAGCTGACCCTTCGCGTTTTTTTCATGCACCTAATTACTAACAGTATTCCTGACTATATTTAATTACAATTTACGGTCTATAAAGTATTATTACAGGAGACCTGTGAACTTATTTTATAGTGTTTATACACTTCTACAATGATTTACATACTTTTTAATAGTGCTTGACTGTTTACCACAAATGCTACAAGTAGGTCGAACAATTGGCATGTTTATTGTACTGCCACTAGGCCTACTAGCACTAGTAGGCCTACTGTCTGGTCCACATTCTCCTGCAAGTTGTGCAACTGAAAAAACTGACCCGAAATTGAAGTTTGAGAAACTGACCCAAATGACCCACAGAAAGATAAGCATTGATCTATGGTACCGGTACATGGGCATTTAGATCGTACCATGCACTTAAACCATGTGAACTAAAACAACTAGCGTTTACTTGCCTGTCTCTGTTAAAGTTGACCAGCAAAGAAGCGATCTAGCAAACTTATCAAAGTAAAACACTTCGACGCCACGGTCGTCTTCTTCAAGTCCTATCGGCCGATATACGTCTCATTACAGCGCGCAACGGCTACTCCCCGGGGGCTGCTCCTCTGCATGCGGTATTCTGATACTAACAGCGCATCCTCAGTTCAATCAATTATGCATAATTACCCAGGGAAAACGGTCTATAAAGTATTATTACAGGAGACCTGTGAACTTACGGGTTTTCAAAAAGAAAATACATTTTTATTTGTTTGTTTCTGTAAATTTACGGATTTACCAGAACATCCATATTTTTTCTGTAAAATAACATTAATTCCGTAAAAATACGGAATGATTCCGAGTTGTTTGGAATATTTACCGTTAAAACTGAATATTACGAATATTCTGTATTTTTAAGGAATATTTTCCGTAAGAAACCTCGTTTTATTCTGTATTTTTAATGAATAAGTTTTACGGAATGAATAAATTACAATTTACGGATGTTCCGTAACCCTGCTGCCGGAATGTTCCGTAAAATAACGGAATAGTTTGCTTCTATAAAACTATGAAAATATATCTCAAAACACTTAAAAAGTGAAGTATAATGTTGAAAAACAATTAGGGTCCTATGTGTTTTTACCTGCGGTAGGATCAATTCACATTTATATTATGATTTAATTTGATATTTTTAACAGTGTTAATTAAAAAAAAAAAATGGTGAAAGTCATATTTTACCTGTAAATTAACTTCATACTAATATTTTAACGGTTTAAACGTATGTTTTATTTGTAAATAAACAATAAATTACATTAAAATTAAATTATAAAAAATTTGCAGATTGTATCGTTAAAAACAAACTAAACTTTAGATTGACAGGAAAACGTTAAATTGATGACTTTAGCGTCTTGAAAACGGTAAAACTGTTAATTTTTCATGTAAATTAACGTTGAACTTCAATTGTGGTACGGGAAATTGTAAATTTACGGTTGTTTACCATAATGTTGTGTAAAATTTGTTCAAATATAGTATAAGCCGTATTTTTACCTGTAAATTAACATTCTAACAATTTTTAACAGTGTTAGTAATGCACTTTTAAAAGAAACTGTAAGAAAACGTTCAAACGCATGTTTTTATATTTAAATAAACAGTAAATTACATTAAATATACAGTCATTTGTTTAATTTTGCACATTACATCGTAAAAAACCGAAACATTACATTGACAGGAAAACGTATAATTATACTGATTTTTAGCGTCTTTTTGTATATAAATTGTTTTGAAAACAGGAAAAACTTTTAATTTTTCATGTAAATTAACGTTGAACTTCAATTGTGGTACGGGAAATTGTAAATTTACGGTTGTTGACCATGATGTTGTGTAAAATTGGTTAAAATATGGTATAAGCCGTATTTTTACCTGTAAATTAACATTCTAACGATTTTAACAGTGTCTGTAATGTAATTTTAAAAGAAACTGTAAGAAAACATTCAAACGCATGTTTTTATTTGTAAATAAACAGTAAATTACATTAAATATACAGTCATTTGTTTAATTTTGTATATTGTATCGTTAAAAAATAAACTAAGCATTACATTTACAGGAAAACGTAAAATTGCTGATTTTTTGCGTTTTTTTTGTGTAAATTGTTTTAAAAACGGGAAAAACTGTTTAATTTTCATGTAAATTAACTTTCACTTATTTGTGATACGGGAAATTGTAAATATACGGTTATTGACCATAATATGTTGTGTAAACTTTGTTTAAATATGGTAAAAAACCGTTTTTTTACCTGTGAATTAACATTCTAACGATTTTAACAGTGTCGTAATGTACTTTTATAAGAAACTGTAAGAAAATGTTCAAACGTATGTTTTTATTTGTAAAAATAAACAGAAAATTATATTAAAATTACAGTAATTTGTTTAGTTTTGTATATTGTTATCGTTAAAAACTAAACTAAACATTACATTTACAGGAAAACGTAAAATTGCTGATTTTTTAACGTCTTTTTTGTATATATTGTTTTTAAAACAGGACAAACTGTTAATTTGCATGTAAATTAACTGTCACTTCAATTGTGGTACGGGAAATTGTAAATTTACGGTTATTGACCATAATGTTGTGTAAACTTTGTTTAAATATGGTAAAAACCGTATTTTTACCTGCAAATTAACATTCTGACGATTTTTAACAGTGTCGGTAATGTACTTTTAAAAGAAACTGTAAGAAAACGTTCAAAATTATGTTTTTATTTGTAAATAAACAGTAAATTGCATTAAAATTACAGTTATTTTTTACTTTTGTATATTGTATCGTAAAAAATGGGATATTTGATAAAAACATTACATATACAGGAAAATGTAAAATTCCTAATTTTTCACCGTATTTTTGTATATAAATTGTTTTAAAACGGTAAAAATTGTATTTTTTCCCTGTAAATTAACGTTCATTATAGGAACTGTCAAACACGATTTAATAGAATATTGCTGCATGAAAATATGGAATGATTTTACATAAAATAATAATTCTGCAGCTCATACATGTCATATGTTTTTAAATACTTCGTGTAGCTTTTGAATTATTTTTAATTACAAAAACTTGGTTTTCATGCTGTATAATATTTATATAAGGTATTTTAATGCTGTGTAATATTTATGTAAGCTCAATTTTTATGGTTTTTAATAATGTATAATCTACGTGTATTTAATGCTTTTATATGTTTGTCTCAGGGCCCTACTGAAAATCAACATTGTAATATTTGTTGAGTAGGTTACCCTGTTTAAATATGGTTAATAAATAAATAAATAAATAATATAAAACTGTTTGCTCTGTCTATTTGAATTTGGCAACTTCATTTTTCTCAAAATTTTTATACCCAAAATGCCATAATGATCAATTCTAAATATTCCATGTAGTTTGTATTTTGATTAAAATTCATTTTAGTGCCATTGCAGCCTGAATTATTGACATACGGAAAAGTAATTTTTATTTTTATTAAGAAAATAAATATAAATTGCTATATTTCAGACGCTGTTACCCCACGAATCCATCCGAGATCCTCATCCTGCGACGAGATACAAAATCTAACTTTATATTTCTATGAAGCATTTATTCTAATCTTTCGAAATAATACAGTAATGTCAAATGACAGCCACTTTGGAAAGAGTTCGAAGAATTGACACAATCTTAACTGTACACCTGGTTCTTTCTTAAAATTTGTAATAACCAAAATATTTCTTTGTAGATATATGTAATAAAATTCTATTTTACGTTCAAAGTCTTCACCGATTTCTAGTGTATATGGATCACACATAAAATATTGAAAGATATTAAAGAAAGTGAAATTTTATGGCGTACAACAGGTGAAAAGGCTTTTAACACTTTATTTGGTCTAGCAAGAAAAGTTATTTTTCAATCCGATGGCACTTCCATCTGATGATTCACCAGATATGATCGTCTCATTTGATAAGTCTAGAATTGAAAAGGAAAACATTTTAAAATGGCCCCAGAGAGAATTTTGTCCGCTTTGGCTGGAATTGACCATTTAGACAATTGCTACAAATGAGGTGTCAAAATGCGCAGAAATAAATTTTGCTTCCAACGCATTTTATTTTTTGTAATACAATCGCCCGTTTTTGAATAATGACCATTATTTAAGGGGGGGTTGTTACTTTTTTGAGACGTTTATATAAAACGTTAACTTACAAAAAGGAAAGCGTAAATCTTTTAACTATATTTCAATGAAATAATTATGCTACAATCCTCGAAAAATGTCTTGAAACATTTATAAGAGTCTTTAGGAGATATCCCCCGTGCAATGTTGAGACATGCAAATATTTTCAGTGTGTGATGTGGTGGTGGTGGGGGGGGGGGGGTGGTGTTAATTGAAGGCCCAGCTTTCTTTTAATACCCAATATTGAATAGTTTTATCTACATTAAAATACACGTATGATTTATTACAGATTCCAAGGACCTTTTTCGCGGATTGTAGAACTTTTAATGTTCGCTATAATTCCGCACAAAGGAGAAAAAAGTTTTTTAAGCGCTGAAATCCATTGCTATCCAGACAAACCTTTCTTAGAATTGAGAGATTGTTCTATGATTTGTATTTCTTGAAAAGCAAGACTATGATTAAATCGGCAAACTCGCAGAGAGTGATCAAACTCATGCCACAAAATAGACCCATTGTTCCACCTATTTCACCTGAAAATTAAATCAGAAAACATATCATTAGGATCATTTGGAAGAGGTTATGATAAACAGTTGGCATAAATGTTGCAATATAAATAGGGCTACATACATTCTGTCACTGCGTAAGGGAACAAACCAAAAGATCGATGACGTCCTATAAACGAAACTAGTTTCGTTTAGGGGGGAGGGGGTAAAAATACTCGATTACGTTTGTACAAAAACATCGGTCTGAAGAATGTGTCATTAGGCTGCGTTCACAAAGAAGTATACTATTCGGGTATACGGTGCACGTTTTGCAGGTGCATGCGTATAGCTTAAATCGAGCAAGGCAATTTCATAGTACCGGGTCACATAAGGCTACGTTCACATAGAAGTATACTATTCGGGTATACGGTGTACGTTTTGCAGGTGTACGCGTAGAGCTTAAATCGAGCAAGGTAATTTCATAGTACCGGGTCACATATTAAAGAGGGCACTATTCGAAAAGGCCGTATACCTGCGTATAGTATAGTATAGTATAGTATAGTATAGTATAGTATAGTATAGTATAGTATAGTGGGAATTGTGCGTGTTCGATTTTAGTGCAGCGTATACCGTCCTAATTTTAAAACTAAACCATATGTGGGTAATCTAATTCTGCACATTATGACACCTCATTGAATGCAATGTGACCTCAAGAAGTAAAGTTACAAGCATTTGATTAGACGAAGAAAATTGGTAAACTGACCTATCATGCCTATATCGTTAATCGCTATACGAAATACGCTTATTCGATCAGGCTGAGTTCACATAGTATACTCCTATTTGAACTCAACCTGATCGAATGAGCGTATTTCGTATAGCGAATACCGTAAACCGTATACCTCTATGTGATCGCAGCCTTATTATTATCATGTCAAACTTTTCAACATTTCATTATTACGTTTCTGGCAGGGATGGAGGGGGTCGACTGAGAAACGAAACTAGTTACGTTTATAGGACGTCATCGATCTTTTGGTTTGTTCCCTAAGTTATATTTGATACTTTTTTCATATTCGAGGGTAAGAACGCACCATCTGCAATAGTTGCCAGGTGTCACTTTTTAGATATGTGCGATATAAACATATGGTAGGCCTACAGAAAGTCACAAAATAACGTAAAGCTTGAGTAAAAGGAAATCGGAAGGTCACGATTGAATGGAATTTGATTCGATTGCATAGCCTAACATGTTGCACTCATCTGTCATATCACTTGCACACCACAGAATATACCGCGACCAATTTTCTTGATACGAGGATCAATCAATAAAAATTCCTTTAAAAGGAATAGGGCGAGCAAATGAATTGTCAAGATAAAGGTGTAGTTCCATATTGATATTACAGTATTACATCGATTTTCACTTGTCATCATTAGCAGAGGAGTGAAATTTTGATTGAAATAATTAAACTAAAAAGGTTGGTGTTGGAAGTTATCTAAATGACGAAGAGACCAAGGAGAGTAATCAAATTAGGGCAACAAATAAAAAAAACCTACACCATAGGACTGTACGGTAAAACATGTACCAGCAGGCTACTTTTTTGTCACCCCACCTTTGTAGGACTACACAACAAAAAAGCCCTCCACCATAGGACTTTACGGTAAAATATTTAGAGGAGTAGGCCAATTAAACATTGATTCACCACTCATGACTTGAGGTCAAAACCATTATGTAAATAAGATAATGGCCATTAATATGTTTACGCCCTCGTGGTACCTTGCGCCCAACGTTACGTAAAAACTGGCAATCATGCTTAACAAACAAAGAAATAAAAATAATCTGTTGCAACTTTCGGATTTGCATATAAGTAATTCTAGTTCTACTTTTCTGTTCTACTAATTCTATTTCTTTTAATACAAACACGCCTAAAATGACTTTATAGCACTGATTAGATATCAAAATAAAGTAATAATTACATATTTTCATGAACACTATCGCCTCTGTAATTTCCCGAGTATATAGCATAGACAGCACGAATATTTTCTGCAACGCTGTGACCAATATGTATGTCAAAACCCAGCGCAAAGGGCGAGAAACACAGAGCTTTTCTCAGCCAAAAAGTTCTACTTCTACCATCACATCTTTGTTACCTTACGTATCAGGATATTGAAATTACCTGTGATTATACTCCTAAATCTTGGCTATAAAATAAAACTTATTTGATGAAAATTTTTGGTTGTTAAGATATGTAGGTTAGAGCGAATACAGATTTAGTATGTCAGAAACGGTTGAAAACTGAAGCGAAAAGTTTAGTAAGCATTATATTTCAGCTTTGGATAATCCCCATAAAAATATGTTTAAGATGCAGTTGTCCAACTGCTTACTCAGGGTAAATGTGTAGTTCCTATTATTTTGAGCTCCCTGACATGCCTTGGGACTCCAACAAAACAAAATAAAACAGGTTTTCTATGGGAAGAAAACATTGAAGCATTCATCAAATCTCGACTATACCATGTTTAAGGGTACTTCGTAATTACATTCTTATTTTAAGCAATGGATGCATCTTTACGTGGAAATAAAATGAACATTTGTTAATAACCTTCTATATTACAAAAATATAAAAGATATGTAGACGACTTGTTTGATGTTAACTTATGACCAAATCAATACGACTGAAACCAATAAGTGCTCAACGGATCAAAGTTCACAGCCTATGGAAAAGGATCAACTTGAAGGCTATTCTGAACATCTATCGGTTGTTTTGTTCAAAGCAATTTATTAATATTCATTGCAGAAATAGATCTGTAATTATCCCCATATAGATCAAAATTAACCTTTCCTTCCAGACCGTTTTCGACGTAGGAAATCTGTATTCGCCTTAACCAACACATCTTTACACCCAAAAAGCACATTAAAAATTGTTTTGTAGCCAAGATTTAAGAGTATGGGTAATTTCAACTTCCTGACACGTAAGATAACAGAGATGTGACGATGGAGGTAGAACTTTTTGAATGAACCTTTTATAAATACCTCAAATAAAGAAAGTTTCATTAATTCTTTTCATTCGTTCGCTTATTCATTCGTTTATTTCCATATATAAAAATATACTACAACAGCAACGCATTTAACATATGTAATATTGTGATTTAGTGACTAGCGCATTATTCTACCGACAAAATATAATAACGGGGGAGGCCTTTCTCCATGTCACCCCTGATATTACTTACTTAACAGACTGGGTAGCCCGTAAGATGGAACCTGCTGGACTTCCACGTGACTTAGATGTTCAAAGTAAATCCGTACTCTGGCCAAATTATTCCTAAAAAGTAAATTTAACAATAAACCGCAAACAAACACATCGGTCAAACCTCATACCATTCGTCGCATACATTGTAGCTTAGTGGGGTAGTTTGACAGCTCACCGCATGATTATCATCGTTTTACTATCAACCAGTGAATTTCTAATTGCCTCTGATTGGTCAATTACATGATATATTCACTTAAATCACCAATCAAAATGGAGCTTAATGCAAATAATTCATCCCAATTTTTTGCGCGGTGGAACTACTCTAACAATGTTGTTGATTGGTCCAATTGATAATGAAAACTTCTTTTTGGTCAATTGGTGGGTAGTTCTCATCCCATCAACGCTTGTGTCGTCGATGGAGGAAAAACAACACAGGTGTAATTTGGAAGGTCAAATGCAAAACCTCATATGTAACAAGTTTCCCCCAGTTACATAAACCCCATGTATAATGTTGGTAAAATAATTTTTTTGTATGTCAATTTGAAGAAAATGCGCTGACGTCATACCTTGGCTACTCTGATTTAATTGTAAACTATCCGTAAATGATCAAATAACCAACACCATTTTCTATGTAAAAGTTGTAAATTTTAACCATTATTGCTTTTTTATATCAAATGAAAGCTATTACTTCCCCCTAAAAACATTGTTAGTCACTAGCTATTTTAAGCTTATTTTAAGGTTCAGTAAATACCTCGGCAAAGGATAGGGAAATCGTCCAACACGGACTGTTCGAATATACTTCCCCTCCAAAAACGTACGTGGGCTGAAATGCATCTTTGAATGTACAAGTTTATTTGAAGAATTTCATATCAGCTAAAAACAATAAGAATGCTGAAATATTAATCTAAAGGCTTCCTTATTTGTGCACCATGAATTTTGCACCTGGGCAAAGGTGATATTTCTAGGCAAAAAACCACGCAGATGTCTATGGTCCCTTCCCTTAACTCACCTCAAATCTTCAAGATCTTCGTATAGGTTGTCAAATTCAGTGAGTAAGGAATATGCCTTGGGATTAGCTGGCCAATAGCTAGAAGACAAGCGACCTTCATAGATATTGCTTTGCATGGAAGGGGCAAGTGCATTGCGGTCGTGATCCTTTGTGTAAATTACCGAAATTATCTAGAATAGACAGTACAATATGTCAATTAATAATTTGTATAAATACAGAATTTGGAAGATAGCTGTGGCTTTTCTTTAGATAAATCACTGAAGAGTAAGTTAGAGGCCACGTGTTTCTTAATTGTGAGTAAAAGATGACTTTGGCACAACACATAAACAGAACATAATACATTGTACACTTACTTTCGATAAGAATTGAACAATTATGCATCTCTTGAGGCGTGCATTCCCTGCCTAGGTCTGAAAGCAAACAAAATCCCGTAATCACCATGCAAATAATGTTGTATACGACAGGTTGAATCCACAGCCACGCATGGCCATTTTGATCCGACCTGTTTAATAGTTTTCAGACGCATAATGAGCCGAGGGACATCTGACTAAGGCTATTGACAATAGCCTGGTGACTGACCTCTGTAGATGTCATGACGTCATCTGCTTTTAGACTGCCTAGTGGCCTACGCTGCGCTATAGTACCGTGTATCCTCCGTGACCCGAGTGTTTACGAATGAGGGCAGCTGTCTTTTTTTTTGCACATATAAAATCAGATTTTTTTTGTCAGTTTTTGAGTCCAAAACGCACGGTTCTTTCTCAATACGCAAGCTAACGACTATCATATTCTTTCAACACATATATTCAAGTGCAAGCCTGGAAATTGGCTTTTCTAGAATCAAAAAATTACGGGAGATATTCATCATTTTCTATCCCGGTATCCAATTATTTATCGTCTGAATATCATATCTTGCATAGCACATGCATGTGTATCGATCCCGGGTATTGATTTTAGTTTCTCTGCTGTACAATGTAATCATTTACCCGGCGATGTCGGTGTGCGATATAGGCTACTGAAACATTTCAAAATATTTTATCATTTTGATAACGGTACGTTGTCATTTGTATAACGTTTCTTTGCGATTAGGATAAATGTTATTTGGCATTTGAATAGCGTTAGGATAGCAGTACTTTACATTAGAATAACGGTTATTTAACATTTAGATAAAAGTAATTTACCATTTAGTTACAAGTTTTGGATAAAGGTTCTTTGCCATTTGGATAACGGTTTTTTACCATGAGTATAACTCTACGTACCATCAGGATAACGATAATCGCGACATTTGCATGTTGTACTAACATAATCTGTCATACACCCGTAATGACATAGTGGTACAGAATAAGAGCTTGAAAAACGAAGTTCCTCTTTGGTACAGTTTGACTGATACGGATGTGGCATAGTTTTTGACTGAAATTAATATCAATAAACAAAGAAATCATACAAAATCAGAGTTAGACTGCATTTATAATCCAGGCCTGAGTGACGACCGACTGGTTTTTAGCCATTGCGTTAGAGCGCTGTTTGTTATGTTGAAGAAAGCACACTACTTAAATGGGTACTACACCCCTCGATAAATTCGTGTCTATTTTTGCATTTTTCTCAAAAACCAATAAATAACACAGTGGTAACAAAAGTTATGTATATTATAGGGGCAAGGAATCCAATTACTACACTGGAATTTCAGTGACCCAAGACAATCGGTTCATTATTTATGATAAGAAATAAGGTACTGCTAGGATGTACCTCCTTTCCTATCATATATACTGAACCGCTTGTCTCGAGTCACTGAAATTTTAGTGTAGTAATTGGATTCCTTGCCCCAATAATATACATAACTTTTGTTATCAGTGTGTTATTATTTTTTGAGAAAAATGCAAAAATTGTCACAAATTTACCACCGGGGTGTAGTACTGCCTTAATTAATCAAAATATACTGCGCCAAAAATATCCTCACATTTGACAAAAATTCACAATTTTAAAAGTAAACCACATTTGGGTAAATTTATTGTCTTAATAGATGCACTATTATGACACCCCAATGAATCCAATATGACCTCACGAAGTAAAGTAACAAGCATTTGATTGGCCTATACAAAGCGAAAAGATTCCAACACGCGCAACAAAGAGACAACACAGTTTCTTAGCCATGCTTTATTTAAAGCAATACATTTTTATTTCACTTTTTTTTCTTCTATGTACTTTTCACAACTTTTATTTTATTTTTCAGTTCTTTTGTTTTAGTTTTCTTTTAGTTCCTTTTGTTTAAGATCTTTTGTTCCCATCAATAACTTTTGTGGCCACCGTTATTGTCCATAACGGCTGTGCATCGTCGTCGTACGTATGCTCCCGATCAGGCGCTTTTTAAACTGGACCTTTGTCTAATCAAATGCTTGTAACTTTACTTTGTTAGGCTACATTAGGTTCAATGGGGTGTCTTAAAGTGCAGAAAATTCATGACGTGATTCCGTTATTACTCTATTAATAATCCTCCGAGCGATGCTGATCCCATGTGCATGAGAGCTATATACGTACCCAAAGTGACGAATCGAACATCTTGTTTTGTTCCTTAAATGTCATAGAAACTTGCAATATTCATCGGATTTATTTACCAAATATGACAGGAAATAACTATTTATAACTTATATGCGAAGTCTACGGTTTATATCCGTAGTAAAACCAGTAATTTCTGTACAAACCAACGATCAAACGACTATATAATGAGTCTTTTAAAACAAAACTTTCAAATGATTGGATTTTCAGCTAATCCATGTAAATTCCACATTTTTTGGAAGATTTTGGAAATATCTGCTAAAGGGATGTATGATTAGCAAATGAAATGAACAGGTTTAGGCAGCCCCAATTGAATTTCATAAATCCTCCGAGAAAGATTTGAATCTTACAGAGATGGAGGGTGGTTGGTCAATGCGTATTCCATTTAACATTCACTCTCTGCTGTGAAATATACATGTAGCGAAACCTTCCTGGAAATGTAGACTTTAAATAGATTAGCCCCATACCTTGTAGCCTTGATTCAAGGCGTAAGTGCATCTAGGATAGTGGAATTTATCTTCATTTTGACTACTCTGACCACATGTTCAAAGATATCAAGTGTCAACCATGTTTCCTTCTACAACAGCAAGAACTCCCTGAAGGCATGTCACTACTTAACAGCCATCAGGGGAGGGAGGACTTAATGTCACACAAGGGATTAGAGTAATTAAGTAAAGATTATTATGACACAGGACTTAGTCCGGTATCTACCAGGTTTAAATATGCATCCCCCAAGACTCTACCAAACCAACTTTTTAGTTTCCTTTTATATGGTCCTATAACACATTCAAGATGTTAACAAAAAATATTTACCGGCACTCCGGCCATATTCAAGGTTAAAGGTCAACACAGTGGTCAAATTTCAAAGTTTTAATTTTTGGCCCCTGTGTGGCCAAAAAAAAAAAGACCACTGCCCAAAATTTGACCTTTTTCCTTATAACTCAAGAACAGTATGTCGCAGGTAGGTCAAACTATACTTTTTCTGAATCCTTGCAATGAGAGAAATAATTTAGTGTGCTTGTTAACCAGATTTGAGACATCAGGTTCGAAAGGACTTGTTCAAGTCTACATACCTTGGTGTGCGTGATGCTGACAAGTGTTTCGAATCCAGGAGAAATAGCAAATCCCAATTCTTTCATCAAAGGACGTTCACCTGGTGTATGCAACAAAACCTACAATAAATGTGTCAAGTATAAGGTGAAGTAGATATTCAGCATAAAATGGAAGGAAAATTGACGAAAATAAACTTTGCTCTGGGTCTTCTGTTAGATGTACTTTCAATTAGGTTATAAGTTGTGGGCTTATGTTTGATATCCCCGTTTCTGCATGTTCCGTTTACTACTCCAATTCCGTTTGTATTCAGTCAAACGGAAAACTTGTCATTTTAATCTTCATGTATTATGTATCTTCACGTCGCGCCATATATGCTATCATTATTTCTTCATTACATTCTTGGGTTTTTTTCACCCAGTGACACCTGTGTAATGGCATTCGTCTAATATTCAATTGCTCCTCCAATATTGCCGCCGATTGTTAGACCAAACCACAAAACTCACCTTTACTCCCGCACCTTCTAATTCTCCATGTATATAATCATAATGGTGGATATCCAGTGTCAAAGTCAGTCCACTTTTGATTCCTGGTCGGTTGACGACATAAGCTTCCTGTAGATTTTTCGGATTGTTGAATTGGTAACACACTCCCAAATCGGTCATAACTCGCGTAAAATCTTCATGACTACACTGTTGGCCCTGCCATTTGCATTCAAGTATCATCTCTTCGGCGGGGAGTACGCCTTTTGTGGACAAGGCTAACGCCGTCAGACTTATATTGTGGGGATTGTCGGAATATTCATAATATGAATCCCAATCGAATTGTGCAATTTCGTCTTCGTCACCATAAATCGAACATAACATCAGATAAGACCAATAATCCAATGAGGACCTTCGCCACTGATTAAGATTGCAAATGGTCACTGCAGGAAACATTTTGGTGTCGCTGTAGATGACATTGGTTTTTGTTGAAGTATCCTTGTCCAGATACTGGATAACATTCAGTGTGATGTTAATGGTTGTATATATCAAGGCACTCAAGATTATAAGCGTCCAAACGATCCTGAAAGAAGAAATATGCCCGGGAAATATGCTTCAAATGTTAGTGCTTATAGTACGTACATGGTGTCTCTGAAAGAACTCACTGTTTTGGGTACTTCAACGCATAAACCAAACGTAACTGAATAATTGGTGATGTTAGGGAACATATCAGCTATCACATACTTGAATTGACCGCCCCGTTTTTGGAATAAAAGAATTTTACGAAACCCCCTCATTGTCAAGCCTTCCCACGGAGTCAATATCTATCAATAACAACAGACGCATCATTCGCTGATTTACTCAATCTAGCGGGAATAATGCGAAAAAAACCCGGGCGATTTTACTAATGCGCGCGGATTGAGACGAATGATTAAATCAAGATGGCCGTAGCACTCTGAGTACACTTTATGGATCACCGATTGATATTTGAATCAGTGGATATCCTTTAAAATGAGGTTCGTAAAATTGTTATATTTCAAGAACCGTATGGTCAATTGTCAAAATTCAAAAAGTATGTGATAGCTGATTTATTCTTTAACCAACCAAGTATTTACTTATCTTTAGTTGTGGCGTTAAAATACCCAAACATTTACGTTTCCGACGATACAGTTCTTTCAGGGACACCCTGTATGTTGCAAGGCACATCTGTCAAAGCCGCGGGGACTCACTATTTTTAGTTACGGTTTCCGCATAGTGCGGAATTGCAGATTACTATAAACCGTTCCTATCGTACGTGAGGAGCTCCACATCATTCGCAGAGCGCGAGTAGACCAAGGAAAAAAGTCTGTGAATAAAACCGGTAACTTTACCCTCTATTAACAGAACAATAAAATACAAGCAGTTTATTATAATGAAAGACAGAGATAAAAGACTAGTTCGCGTCTGACGTCAGGGCAAAGGCGCGCCGTGATTGGCTGCCGAACTGGGGAGTACGGCATTTCTGTCTAGTTGTCAGAATTTCAGACGCGAACTAGTCTTTGTATCTCTGTCTTTCATTATATCATAGTAGGATGTTATGTAAATGTGTGGATACGTAATATGTTTTGTTGTAATTTTGTTGCGTTAGGTGTAAATCATTCAGCCAAAACCTACTGCAAATATTCTAACATATTGTTATTTAAGTGTTGAAAAAATATTTTACAATAACATTTTGAAAATATTTTAAAAATATTGTTGTAGTATGCTTTCACACAAAACGTTTTAAAACGTTTCCATGACCTTTATATAACCCGACAATTATTTTTATTAAAACGTTTTTATCATAACCAAAACCCAAAGTGTAACATGTGTAAAACGTTTTAAATACATTTCAGTGTTTGATGGCATTCATATTGGCATCCTCCTGTCGGTGATGGGGTAAACATCGATTACACGTACTGACAAAAGCGAGGTTAAGAAGGATATTGTGTGATTATTTCGTCAGTTTATAATAACGTGATACTCTATATCAACGTAGTCCTCGTCCGGTGCCAATATAGAAATTTTCATATCATACAATAACTGCTGTTGGTGACCTATTGTGCTCAAAGTCTCGTTAAAACGCCTTTTGCCAACATACCACAAAGACAACTCTTTTAGAATCCTCAGCGCATCCTAATATTAGATATGATCAGATGTTCAATGGATTCGGTGCGCCCGGCGGTACGTACAGTTTGTGACGTCATGATGTGAATTATAGCGGTTGAAATGGCATCAAATTGACTTCAAGATTCAAAGACTATGTCCCCGTACAAAATCTAAAACTATGTTTGCCCTATCCTATAGCAGGGACCTAATCAAATCCCTAAACCTAAAGCCATAACCAATACTGAACTGGACTGAACTGAACTTTTGGTTCAATTCAGTTCAGTTCAGTTACATTCCGTAATTGAGACAAATAAAAAAACAAGTATTTGAAAATCACACTTTACTGGACTATTACCCTCATTTAAACACAAATCTCAGTCTTCAGCTCAGATATACAGGGACCTAATCAAATCCCTAAACCTAAAGCCATGACCAGAAAGTGAACTGAACTGAACTGCTTTTGGTTTAGTTCAGTTCAGTTAAGTATTTGAAAATCACAATTTAGTGGACTATTGCCCTCATTTAAACGCACCACTCTGTTTTTAGCTCAGATATCAATTGTATCATAAATGACATCATTCCAATGGAGCATTTGTCTTTATTAGTTCTCGACTGCTTGTGTAAATACCTTTAAAATACATTTCAGTAATTAAATAATCGATTTTATAATGCTCGTTAATTAAAAGCCAACACACATTAATGTATAATTATGGAAAGAATTAACGCATACAAATATCACACAGGAAACCAAGCAACGTAGCCCATGTTATCTTTGTTAATGTATTGTGATAATCAACACAACACAAAGGAAACGGCTCACTTGTGTAACCCGTTATAAATCTCAACCTAATATGTTGGGGCGATTTCATTGATACGGTCGTATGACGAATCTTGTTAGCTCCATTTTGATACCACATTTGCTACCAAAACCTCTAAATTGATAAAGATTGATACCAGTCTATGAAATTTGGTGCATCTGTAAGTTGCAAATTAAAAAAAGGAGCGCACAGAGCTGTTAAAGGTGAATAGTAGAGCGCGACCATGACATACCCAGCAAACACAAAACGTTTTCGATATCATTCGCAAAAGGTTATAAAAGGTTGTCAGAAAACGTTTAAATGTCGGGTTATATATTAAGAGTATAAAACGTTTTCATAACATTAAAAAACATTTTATGATAATCTACTGCCCAGCAAACACAAACTGTTTTACAGAAAACGTTTGAATGTCGGGTTATATAAAGGGTATAAAAACGTTTTAATAACATTCCAAAAACATTTTTGAAAACTTGATACAAAACATTCTAAATAGAATGTTATTTTGGGGTTGAAAAAATGTTTTTCGAAAAATGTTTGACTAAAATATAACGTTTTAAAAATGTTTCCATGACCTTTATATAACCCGACATTTAAATGTTATTAAAACGTTTTGAAAATAACATCTTAAAAACATTTCTGTGTTTGCTGGGTGCAAATATTTTAACATTTTGTTATTTAAGTGTTGACAAAATATTAGGTAAAATAATGTTTGCAAAAATAGTTTACAGTAGCATTTTGAAAACATTAAAAAAATCTTGTTGTAGTGTGTTTTCATACAAAACGTTTTAAAACGTTTTCATGACCTTTATATAACCCGACATTTCAATGTTATTAAAATATTTTTACCTAAACCAAAAGCCAAAATATAACTTATTTAAAACGTTTTTAAAACGTTTCTGTGTTTGCTGGGTAGTATCAATCGCGTCATATCCATATGTATACAGCAATAAAGCATTGTAACAATCCATGCGTTTGAAATAACAATTGAATAAACCGGGCACATGTGATAATCGACAAGGGTTCGTCGCGTGCAGGCGTACTTTTTAAAATGCACCCAATTTCAAAGACTGGTATAAAACTTTGTCAGTTTCGAGCTTTTGGTAGCAAACCCTTACGGTATCACAGTGGAGCTAACAAGATTTTGCACACGAACGTGTCAATTAATAACATGAGTACCAAGTAGGTTAAGTTGATAACGGGTTATGTAGCTGAGGACTTTCTTTTTGTGTTGTATTTATTACGTCAGTTGATCGATAGTAATTGTTCAAAGCATCCTTCGAAGCCTTCTTTTCCATACCTTTGGACATAACAATGTGTAGGGGTGTGTATGTGTGTGTCAATCTGCAGAAAGAACGGTAAAACAACTAAACTTTCCACAATATATGGCTATTATAAATATATTTTATAGAACGCGCTTTCGCCAATGTGGGATTAGTTGTGACCACGAGGGTTTTGTTTACCAAAAGCAACATCTTTCTAAAATAATTTACAATGTAGCCTATATAGTATACATCTACGAAGAACAAAACATGCACAAGAATAATATAATGTCGTAAAGGAAAATATAGTATACAAATTTTTGGCCTCGCCCCTTATCAGGTAGAATAGTGCTGTGAATGTGTGTTGCCTACACGATACTTATACTATACAGTAGATCAAAAAGGAATCTTTTCCCACCCTCCACACCCACATAATGTATGGTTTTAAGTGGATACGGTGTATTAGGAAAGGATTATGGTGGGCTTCCCAAACCTATTTCTCGTGACCCAAATTACCTATAAAAATATGATGCGACCCACAGCATACTATTATGCTCTAACTATCAGCGGTGTACAGGGCAACGTTTCTAAGGCGTCCCGATGACCGGGTCTAGAAATACTTTATTGGGACAAGTGCGCGCGAAAATTTGCAAGTTTAATGCAATGAACAATACGATGGTACCCTGCACTTAAATGCACACAGAAGTCCCGCGACCCCTTTTAGGAGAGGCTTCGACCCCCTAAAGGGTTGTAACAAACGGTATAGGAACCTCTGGATTATGGAATGCTATAGTGAAATGGTAAAAAAAAAAGCGAAAATAGCACCTAATATGGGAATATCACCAAATAAATACTAAGTTAACAGTGTTTCAAGTAAGCTGCTTACTTCTGGATTTGTGTTTGGTGTTCAAACAACATCGGTAAAAAAAATGGGCCATACCAATGTCATACTTACGTAATCTAGATTTCAAAATTAGCAATTTTGTACTTACTTTCGAATAAGATGACTATTAGACTCCGAGAGATAACGCAAACCATGTAATGTGGTAGAATTGCCAAAATCTTGTACAACGTGCTTTTCCGTTGCCGCATCGGCTACAGATGCATCTTCCGTCCACCCGTTATTGGACCTCGCTGCAAACGGACCCTGGTGGTTTAGTTCAACAGGGGCGATTCTTGTGTCGAGGGTTTTGACTTGCAAAGTGGCAACCTTATTCGGTGTCATCATCTTCTTACCCTGAAAATAAACCCAGTGAATAACATAAACAGTCTATGTACCGTATCAATCAACGTCTATAGCGCATGCTAGCCATAGGCGTCAGCATAAAAAGTCCAAGTTATTAGACATTTTCTCAAAATATCAAAAGCTATCTTAAGAACCACTGAATAAATACTAGGCTTGGTTGTACTCAGTTTAATGCATTTGTTATGCTGATTCCAAATATAGTCATAAATATTTACAATGCTGACATTTTTGAACAATTTAAACATAATTTGAAACTTGAGGTCTGCAGTCGACATCCGCGTGGCGAGAGTTAAAGACTGGTCTTCATGGCATTATACCGAGACTAACCGAGCCACCGTCTATAAAACAGCCCAGGTCCAGAGGGGCTCGAGATCAAATTTAAAAGCGGAGTTCGAGCCAAGCCCGAATCTTTCAATGTTCGAGCTCGCGCCAAGTCCCAATCCAAGTGATTCCGATTCCAATTAAATGGATGAGTCTGAGTTTGCCAGCACCAATGAAACATAAAAAATAGCAAGAATAATTATAATATTAGTATCAGTACAATTAAATCAGCGCGATTTACTCACCGTCCTATACCATTATTTCTGTGCTAGCAGTGTGCGTGGTATCCAGATCATTTCACTCATTGTCACTTAATAATCAATTAGGAGCTAGTGAAACCATGTCACCGCATTGTATTGATTTTAAATAATGTATGTGACTTGATTATGAAATCAATTAACTAATTAACCATTGTCTTTCAATTTGTTGTTAATAAACCTGTTGGTGGTTACCAAGATAATTGATATCGCTAACAGAGGCTCGATACTGATAGATTGATTCAGAACCTGAAAACAAAATGACGAAGTTTTGAGAACAAAAAGGCTGCTTCAGAAATTACAATTTTTGTTAGTTTATGGGCTGTGCAATAATTTTGACGGGCTAAAATATCCAAATACAATTAAATATTTTCCATAACAGGAACTGCAGGAAAACCATAATTATTGTAATTTTATTTAAAAAAATCATTTGTATTCACACGCTACCATATATCTCAAAGACATTTATATAGAATGTTTAATGCTTTAAATTTAAGTCTCGTTTATAAAGGCATAGGCTCTCTATCATGTCTATAAGCAAACCAATGTGAATATGAAGGAGTACTAGTATATAAAAAAGGTTATAGCATCAGTTCATCTTAAAACAAGTGCAAGATACGTGCATCTTACGAGGATTTAGTAAGATTTAAAAGTTATTGTGGAAATATAAAAAACTTGTTTATTTCCCGATACGTTTTACCTATTTAGCATGTGATCTATATTTTGGTAACAGGTCCGAAAACGGACCATCATGTTCCTGAAACTATATCGACTACACTCCAGATTACAGAACTACCGGCATCCCAAACTTATTAACATGTGATATATCGTCGGCAGAGTGCTACACTATCGTAAGTGCAGTTTGGACAGTTTTACAGGAGGAGCATTTTTGTGTTTAGCGTAGCCATTTGTTTCCAAGTAGCCATAAAATGACATGGGAATGTAAAGCAATTTTATTTTAATAATATAAACTATATAAATGGTGTTAAAGTTATAAATCGATGAATTATTTACTGATTTAGATGTCGTAAGTGCCACATACGATAGTGTTACACTCAAATTGAAATGAGTGTAGAGTGCAACACTATCGTATGTGCCACATACGATAGTGTTGCAATCAAATAGAAATAAGTGTAGAGTGCAACACTATCGTATGTGCCACATACGATAGTGTAGCATTCATTGCTAAATTAGGATATACGTAATATCGGCTCAAATATCCAATATTTTGTCATTTTGTTTCTTAACAAGTGTTAATTTATTTTGGCACATAATATTTACAACAGCAAGACACCTTTTGCCGTAATGCTATCTCTCAAGATTTATTAATGAATCTAAGACTAAAAACACCGGATTTAGCGTCTCTATTACCAGTCGCGGGAGCTATGAACTTAGCCAGCATGATGACAACGCATACAGCCGTCAGCGTCACAGCCAGTGATGTGTTAGAGACTGTTTTGCACTTACGATGGTGTAGCATTCCGTGATTTTGTTGTTTAGGCCCAATAAAGTAGCGTATGTGGCACATACGATGGTCTTGCAGAAAAATGAAAAACAGAATTAGCGTGCAAGACTATCGTAAGTGGCACATACGATAGTCTTGCATGCATTATTTAAAATTGCATTGCACTTACGATATTTTATTTTATTAATTAAAAAATAATTAAACAATTTTGAAACTTAAAACCTAGTTTAAAATGTGCGCTTTTATATGGCCTTCCATAATTCGTCAAAATCTCATTTTGGCCAAAAATGTCACTTACGATAGTGTAGCACTCTGGCGACGATATATGAATCAAAGTTAACTAACGTTACTTACCGATATTTTTTTAAACATTTGTACTATTTTACATGTCGTCTCCTCTTCTACAGATACTTGGTGGTAGCACTTCTATCAATGGCTTAGCTTATGTTCGTGGACATCGTGAAGACTTCGAGTCTTGGAAGAGACTTGGATGTGACGGATGGGGGTGGAATGATGTTCTGCCATTCTTCCAAAAATTCGAGAACTTCATCAGGTTGGTTTGTAAAAATCATGTAAAATATTGAATATCGAGATACAAATTCAAAGTATAGACCTCTGGAAGGCAACCGTTACTTAACATAATACTATAACAGTATACATGGGGTATCAAAATAAAGTAAACAGTTTGAAAAATGCCACAAGATTAAAAAGTATGAGGTATTTGGTCGAAATGCTCCAGTTAAAAGCTGAATCATCATCTTTTCCTTCCACAACTGTAACATTACTAGCGTGTTACCATCAATAACAAATGCAGTTGCGCGAATCATTACAGGTCGGCATAAGATGGTGCTACTTCAGAACTGTGATTGTTTACTAATCTTGCGATTGCTTTGAACAACCAAGTGGAAGATCTCCTGACCTTAGACCACTGGATTTATTCTTCCAAGAAGGATCTTTGTAAAGTTCAAGACGCAAAACTGCGGTCGTTTACATGCATCAGTCCTCTCATTAGACGTGGTTTGATTGCTATGTTGAGGAGAGCTTAAATCTGCATACAGAGGAATGATGGCTGTGTAAAGACTAAGACTGCCAATTACTCTAAAGAAAGTGGTGAAAAATGTTTTGATTTTATTTGACTTTGCGCAACTGTGCCTGCATTCGGTTCACAAAAATATCCACTGAGTCTTTATTAATGGTCAGAAGTCAATGATTTTACAGTTATTTGTGACCAAATACCTCATATATTTTAACCTAGTTGCATTAATCAAACTGCTTACTTCATTTTGATACACCTTGTATATTAATAGTGTGCATCACAGAACCCATGTAGACAAATCAGTGAATAGAACTCATGACATCATTTTGGAAATCACTCAGGAAGTGTTGTAATGTGAAAGGTTAATGTTGATACTTAGGCTTGACAAATTCCATTATTATGTAACATTCGTAATATATATATTTGATTGATGCATGTATTTATGTTCATATCAATGTAAAATCTTATTTGACTTTTCAGATATTGTCAGATATTCAGACTTTTGAGATTCAGATATTGTTAACTTAATCAAACAGTGTGTTTTGTTGTGCATTCTGAAGTGAATTTAGATTAGAGTAATTAACGACTCGTAACAATATACTGAACAATATAATAATTATTATTTGTGATTACGGGCAGCGTTTTTTTTTTTTTAAGATTCGTTAATTAATCTTCTGTGTGCGTAATGTAAAAAAGAAAAACATCAGAGGATGGCATGTACCGCACAATTTTCGTACTTGATGGACAACTGGATGCGATCAGAATGGCTAGAAAAGTAATACATTATGTATCTCAATACTGAGGATGTTATTAGGAATACTATTGATCCCAAAATCACAGGAACGATAATCTATGATTGTTGCTCCTTATAGATAAGGATATAGCTCTTGAATCCCTTTAACAATAATGTAATGTTGTTGTTTTGTTTTGTTTTTTGGTTTTTTTGTAGTTGCTAAACTTATAGACGGGAAATGACCACAAAGACTGCCTTTAAAATACACTACAGCCTGTCTCAAAAAAAATTGTGCAAGTGAAAAGCGCCCTCTTTGGCTATTAGAAAATACTGTTGTGACATCATGCTTACATCAACGTCACGGGCGCAGTCTTAGCTCTCACCTGCCGTTTGTTCTGTTCAATTTGCTTGTTTCAATCTCGAGATATGTTTATTTAACAACGAAAGGGTAAAATCACAATTGTGCCACTTTTACTAGGGAAGAGAACTGTACATGTAAAATCAATGATATAGCTGATGTTGATGCGTCTAATGCACTCTCCCTTCGGGGCTCGTGCATTAGATGCATTATTTGCATCAACATCAGCGCGCGTGCATTATTTTGTCTAATTTCTCTCCCAACAAGTAATATAAACTTGTAAGGTCCGTAGAATAGGTCTTTAGAATTTGCTAGCTACTCTAGGAAGGAAATAAGAGTAAAGGACCATTCCTGGTGGTACTTAATTCCAGTTAGACCAGGTCTAACTTTAGACCCTCTCTAACTCTTTTGTGCATACGGACCTTAGTGTGCAATATTTGTTTGTCTTTTAACATGTCTTGAGTGACTAAGAGAGCAGTATTTACCATGATAAAATCATTGCCGTGCACATGTATTTAATTTTACAGCAGAACGTGAAATATTTATTTATCTTTTCTGTGGAAAAAGATAATCATTATTCCTGCATCATGATAAAATAGTAAAAACAGCAAAAAAATTGTATTGTGTAATTGATGCATTCTTTTGATTTCACGAAGGAACTCTTGATAAACTTGATGCTATCGCTGATTTACGTACAAAGCTCTCTTCCCTAGTAAAAGTGGCACAATTGTGATTTTACCCTTTCGTCGTTAACTAAGCATATCTTGAGATTAAAGCAAGCAAATTGAACAGAACAAACGGTATTTGAGAGCTAAGACTACGCCCTTGACGTTGATGTGAGCATCATGTCACAACGGTATTTTCTAATTGCCAAAGAGGGCGCTTTTCACTTGCACAACTTTTTTTGAGACAGGCTGCAGAGGATACATTAGTTGAAAGGTTGAAGCCAATGGTTTATTGCTGTAGTTTGTTGGGCATGTATGTTTTGTCCCCCTCATTCAATTATGATGTCCTATGGATTATCAAACCCAAACGATGAGTATAATCACAGCTACAGCATGGATAAAATAATATTAAATCTGGAATTGAATTTTCGCTATGCAGCACGGGATCAGCAGAAGAACAAAAATACGGGAAAATGGATATATCAGACAATTTATTTGGTCGATCAGAAGCGTCAAAGAAGTTTATCAGGGCAGGTTAGCCTTTATAAATTGTTTAATTCAATATTTGTCCATTATGTTAGTTAATAATTGCATATTTTCATTTGTGCAATTTTTCTGTTTTAAAATTCAACACATTAAGCCGTACATTGTAATTTAAAAATATAGCGGCCGGGACTTATACTAAAATATTTCTTTATTTTTAATGTGCAGGGGCTGAACTTGGATATGAAAATGTTGATATCAACAATAACAGCGGTTCAAACGTAAGTATCATTATTCAACATCATACTTCTCCCATCACGGCTTTCTATATGCGTATTTGGTGGTTAGATTCTTCGGGAAGGGGGGTGTATGTTTAAAGTAGGGGCATGTGTACTAATTGTGCGGGGATGTGTTGATTATGTGGGGTGTGTATCGGATTGGGGCAGTGGCGTAACGTCATAGGGGCACGGGAAGTACGCCCGGGGGAGCGCGTGCCCACGCAATTAATTTAAAATGTAGAAAATCCCTTTGGAATTTTGCCAAAAAACTGCTAGTGCACCCAATCAGGACCACCCCATTATGGTTCTATTTTGCTCTGTTACAAACCATAAGCTGAATTATTAAGACTGGGGTGTTGGGGGGTATTCAAGGGGTGCTTCGTGTATTCGTTTGCGTAGGGTATGTTTATTGCTTCGGCCTGCGTGTGATAAAACGGTGTTTCTATGTCACTGTACAATAACATGACTTATCATACTTGAATTGTACACAGATTGGTGTTGGTACTTTTCCGTCCATTGTCACTAGTGAAGGTGTACGGTGTAGCACAGCTGTAGCATACATACATCCGTCACGACGTAGACACAATCTTACCATAGTAACAAATGCACATGTTACCAAGGTGTGTAAACGATATGAAAGTGTTAGATAAGATGCTTTACATATACGAAAATAACTTTATACCAATCGCAATTGCAGGAATGCTATTCGCGAGAATGCTCTTTATGTACTTTGGTTTTTGGAAGCTTCAAATGATTGACCAATAACCAACACTTTTTATATAAGCGACGTCGGCGCTTTTCCGAGTTTCAAAATTATATACATTTGAGCGACTACAACATTGATCACGTGAACTGCATTGGCCAATCACCGTCTATTATATAATTATATGGATGTATTATTTACTATTTAAATCCTTGTCCTACTGAATTACTTTTTGTAACACAAACTGCGAAGAGCGAGGTTATTACAACACCCAAACTATAAACGTTATTAAATTATTAGTTATTACCTTGGGCTATTCCAAAAATTAGGTGCACACCCCCTATAGAGGAGTAAATTTTCAATCAAAGAAATGTCCGGATATCCAAGTCTACTTTCAGAAAACGACTGGAATTCCAGTTGCCAATGTTACTGGGAAAAGCTTGGAAATCCAATCAAATGAAGGAAAATCACGGAAATGTTAAAAATGAGCTCTCAAATTGAGGATTTCTGATTTTGAACTATTGTTCTGCCGGATTTTTTTTGCCTTTGGCCACTTTAAAAGTCTGGATTTCCAACAGTCACGACTGGACAAAAAGTCCGGATATCCGAACTCCTCTATAGGGGGTGTGCATCTATTTTCTGGAATAGCCCCTTACGTTCAAGTGAAAGGCAATACAAATCTAAAACAGCGAGTGGTGATGCATCGAACATCGCTTCTGAAGTAATGCATCGCTATGATATTCAAAACGCCCGGGTGAAAATTTAGGCTGAACGTGTTTATCATGATTATTGTAAAGTCTGCACAAAAAGTAACGCAGCTGTTATAAATCCGGGGGGTTCTTCGATTGACGGAGATGTGCCACGCAGACTTTCGGATGCTGACTTTCTCTATACCTACATTTTACTGTTTTTCCTACCCATCAATATACCAATTTTCAACAAAAAGCACCCAAAAATTACCCAAATTTGCCCTAATTGGGTGCTTTTAAGGGCACTTTTGCCAAAATGCGCCCAATTGGGCGCACTGGTCTCCACTGAAAACCCACCCATCGATATACCAAAATCGCTGAAAAGGTACCCCAAAACCGTGGCACATCCCCGTATACCTTCAATCAGGGAGAACCCCCTCCGGGTTATAAATACGCCTATAGAACTAATAATTTTTTCCTCATTATTTCTACATAGAAAGAAGGACGATTTATTTACGCGCATTTTGCTACCCTATTTGTCAAATATCGTTCAATATTAACAACATAGTAGTACATTTAAAGAAAAATACTCGAATTTAAAAGTTGCAGTTTACAGCGATCAATGGTTATTGCGCAATCATTGTGGCACGTAGAACCCTGCATTTATCTTCGCGCTGACTTCAAATCAATACAAATAGCTGCAACTTTTAAATTCGGGTTATGTTCATTAAAAACACTGCTATGTTGTTCTGACGCTACAGGCATATTTATAACAGCTGCGTTACTCTTTGTTCAGTGTTTAGATAAATATGATTCTTTCTAACTCTTTAGGTGGATATCAGACACAAGCGTGCTGTTGGTGTTTTTGCCCACGTCGGTAAAGAACTCAAATATTTTTCAGCTCGAAAAGAAGTCGTCTTGTGTGGAGGAGCAATCAACTCACCGCAGGTAAATAATTGCACCAGGCTTGAATAGCATGTGCCCCATGTGTATCAGGCTTAAACATGATGTGCACCAGGCTAAAATATCATGTACACTAGGCTTAAATATGATGTGTACCAGGCTTGAATATCATGCGCACCAGGCTAAAATATCATGTACACTAGGCTTAAATATATGATGTCTACCAGGCTTGAATATCATGCGCACCAGGCTTAAATATGATGTGCACCAGGCTAAAATATCATGTACACTAGGCTTAAATATGATGTGTACCAGGCTTGAATATCATGCGCACCAGGCTAAAATATCATGTACACTAGGCTTAAATATATGATGTCTACCAGGCTTGAATATCATGCGCACCAGGCTTAGGGCCTAAATATGATGTGCACCAGGCTAAAATATCATGTACACTAGGCTTAAATATGATGTGTACCAGGCTAAAATAGCATGTACACTAGGCTTAAATATGATGTGTAACAGGCCTAAATATCATATGCACAAGCCAGGCTTAAATAACATGCGCACCAGGCTTAAATAACATGCGCACAAAACTTAAATATCATGTTGCACCAGGCTTAAATATCATTAGCACCAGGCTTATTATACCATGCGCACCACTAAATATCATAATAGTACCAGGCTTAAATATCATGTGCACTAGGCTTAAATAGCATGTGCACTAGCAAGTCCGTTAGCCGTCAAAATTAAAAAAGTTGCGCTTGACGAGATTGTCAATGAGCATCGTACAGCACATTGCCAATGAGCTATTCCAGTTCCATACACCCCCTATGGAAGACATAACTTAATTTCCCACATGGGGAGTGTAGATTTCAATTAGAGCCACCCGTTTAGCTAACAACATTTGGAATTCACACTCCCTGCATGGGAGATTAAGGTCATGTCTTACATACGAGTGTGTATGTGTTTTAACTGGAATAGCATAATCGTTACAAGGGCAACTTTTGATACGGAATATTATGAACTTTTTGGCTCTAAATCCCCATCGTTTCTTGCTGAAACTGACTAAACAGGTAAGGTAATGTAAAACTGACTAGTTGTCGTTTGTGCTCAATATAACGCGTCGTCATGTAGATTGAATTAAGTACTGTAACGGTAATAAAGGTATAGTAAAAACAACTTGTAACTGATTTTAAAGAAATTTTATTGAAAAGGAAGTGGTTGTTGGTTGTAACGAAGTGATGGTCAAGATATACTGTTATAAAATAAGAATAGCATTTTGGAATTCCTTTTATTCTCTGACTCAGGTACTAATGCTTTCCGGTATTGGTCCCAAGGAACATTTAGAAGAACTGGGAATTGTATGTATTCAAGACCTACCAGTGGGAAAAAACTTGCAGGTATATGTTCACTGCTCATAATATATGCATTTTATCTGAAAATAATAATATTAATGTCCATTCATTCAGTGCAGAATGTTAATCGTCCATACAATAACACGGTTAATTGCACATGACCACCTGATGACCATACGATATGTGACTGGACACGACGAATCAGTCGTAAACTCGGCCCCGGTCAATTTTGTTTTATTTCGTGTGTAGAAAATATACATCATAAGCTTAAAAATAGTATATCATTTGACTTCAAACGATATCCAGAACCGGGGTTATGGTTTGTTGAACTCTATTCCTTCAACAAAATGGTACCTTTTTTTCGGTTTTAAATGTGTCTCTTTTTCCATATTGCTGGTAATAAAGTCATAATTGGCGGTCATTTCAAATCATCCCCAAGTCAACGAGGTTCAGGAATGTCGAGTCCTCTCATTGTTTATTGTTATACATACCTAGACAAAATACAATACAATTGTAACCCACCACTTGAACAGGATTTAGCTAAAGCATACAAAGACTAGAGCTATTTAATGATTCTATATGTAGAAGATTATTAGCCTCTTCAGCAATATGATTATTGATTGGTTTAAACACTATCAAATGAGAAACATGTCGCGCCTAATTGAGACACCTATGAATACGACTTTCACGCATATTTTGCACTGTATCTCAGAATACAATTTGCCGAGTTTACGGCTCATTCGTAGTGTCCACTCACATATAGTACGCAAAAATAGATAGTAGTTCTTTATTTAATCATCTTTATTAACCAAAAAAGAAAAACATACATGCCTAACCTCAAGATCAACTGAGATCCATACCGATCTCAGGCAAGGGTAAACACAATGACAAACAGCAATACACATAAACAATGAGAAAATACATCATGGCGAGAATAAAGATTTATATGACTTCTTGGACATTCCACTTTGGCTCATGTCTCGAGTTGAAGATTGAATAAGATGACATAAGAACAGACTTGGTAATTTGGTCTTTCAATACCTTGATTTGTTTGGGGTGTTAAGTTGTTTTGACAAACGAGTCAGCCTAGAGCCGACTTCGATGGCAATTAACAAGCATTCATGCCCAGAGTCGGTAATATCGGAAATAAGCGTACCCAGTTAGCATCCTGGACAACCGATTCTTTTGTTATGCAAGGCTCACTCAGTCATTTAATGAGGCAATACAAACGATCGAATTTGGTGTTGAAATGAGCTAAATTTTTAGTTACACCTTTTCGATGTAAAATTAATTTTCTCGGCCAAATGAAAAGCAATCATTTTCATTTTTTCAGTAAATGTCAGGAAAAATTGTAGTGCTTGATACTGTATTTTTTTCAAATTCTAGTGTTAAACTTAGGCGTGAAATTTAGTCATTTAGTGTAAGATTTTCGATTTTGATAGGCTTAAACTCTGCCCGCGAGCCTTTTTTGGATCAACCTTTTAGCTTTTCAAAGTAATATAGTTCGCTAATGAAGGATTTTTCCCAACTTTCTAACGCACATCACCGTGAGCGATATATCATAGTTTTGTCAGAATTTGCGTTTTCATTTCACCATTTTTACTGCCGGCTGACCATTTTTCAAAATCAACGCGTGAAATCTAAGGCTAATACTAGCATTGTGGATCGATATCCCTGGGTTTAATAGGAATACCGGCATGGCTACAGTGTTGCTAGAACTTCAATATAGCAAAGAAATTCCCAGGCCTATAGCGCTCCTACTGATCATGTTTAACCAGAACACTCAATTGGGGATTTGGGCTACCAAATCGCTGGTCGGGCAATTTGCTTTCAATGGAAAATTGACCTGGATAAACAACTGCTGGTTGCTCTCGAGATAAAAGTACTGAGTTAGACATTTTCGGAGCATGAAGGGGAAAAGGGTAAAACAAAAACGGAAATTCTGACAAAACTATAACATATAGACCCACACGATGTGCCTTACAGGGGTGGGAAATATCTTTCTTTAGCAAACTATATTAGTTTGAGACGCTAAAACATGAATTCCGTAAAAAGCTCGCGGGCGAATTCAAGGCCTATAAAAATTAAAAATATCACACTAAAAGACACAATTTGATGCTTAATTTTAACACCAGGATTTTTAAAAATATGTATATCCAAGCACCAAGTTTTTAACTGACATTACTGAAGAAAAAATTATTGCTTTATATTTGACCGAGAAAATTAATTTCATAGCAAAAAGGTGTATCTCTGAATTGTGCTGATTTTAACATGTATCGATCAACTTTTAGCGCGACTAAGCATTTCTAAAGAATCGGTTGTCCAGGTGGCTGACTGTACCGATCATGTTTGACAGAATTGGCTTTACCTATGTTCAGCTCAAATGGCACCAACAGTTCAAAGAGAATGACTCGCTTGTCTGTAGAATAGAGCAATGTCTGGTTTTTTGGGCTGTGGGCTGTGGCAATTATTTTGGGCGGTATTGCACCGCCATCAATGCTATTATGTTCAATGTCGGCATAGACTTGTAGATTGCCACACTTAAACGATTCAGCCTCTTTGAATGTGGATAGAAACATACGAATAACATTTTTATGTATTCATAATATCTAGCATTTTTTGACAATTATTGAGTATGTGTAGTAAGGTACCTTTACCCTTACAAAGAGGACAAGCGTCAAAAAGTCTATTGCCCCAGCGTTTTAAATTTGTAAAAGAAGGTAGGTATCTAAGGATGCATTAATGGCGATTAATTAATCATTAAATTGAAACGTAATAGTCATTTTAGAGATTAAAATTATTATCGTTATACAGGACCACATGGACATCCATGTCAAGGCAGATGTCAAACCTGGGAGTGACGTTTTCACCATTAATAAGGTGGTAAATAGAAAAAAAAAATATATATATATATATATATATATATATTTTTGCATAACCTTCAATATGAATTATTATCGTTAGGTGCTCGTTTTTGTTCTCTACAGCCCCCGGAGGGGGTTCTACCTGGTTGAAGGTATACGGAGATGTGCCACGGTTTTGGGGTACCTTTTCAGCAATTTTGGTATATCGATGGGTGGGTTTTCAGTGGAGACCAATGCGCCCAATTGGGCGCATTTTGGCAAAAGTGCCCTTAAAAGCGGCCAAATAGGGCAAATTTTTGTTGAAAATTGGTATATTGATGGGTAGCAAAAACAGTAAAAAGTAGGTATAGAGAAAGTCAGCATCCGAAAGTCTGCGTGGCACATCCCCGTACAAAAATTTTCGAAGAACCCCCCGGGCTACAGCCTATCTCAAAAAACATTGTGCAAGTGAAAAGCGCGCTCTTTGGCAATTAGAAAATACCGTTGTGACATGATGCTCACATCAACGTCAAGGGCGCAGTCTTAGCTCTCATATGCCGTTCGTTCTGTTCAATTTGCTTGTTTTAGTTTCGAGATATGTTTAGTTAACAACGAAAGGGTAAAATCACAAGTGTGCCACTTTTACTAGGGAAGCTGAGGGCTGTACATGTAAATCAATGATAGCTGATGTTGATGCGTCTAATGCACTCCCCCTTTCGGGGCTCGTGCATTAGACGCATCAACATCAGCTCTCCCAACAGTAATGCGCATTCATTGCCCTATAAGTGTGAAATATTTATTTATCTTTAAACATGTAGCCTATTTAATCGTACAGCAGAATGTGAAATATTTATTTATCTTTTAATCTGTTTTAAAAGTGGAAAAAGGGAATCATTATACCTGTATCATGATAAAACAGTAAAAACAGATAAAATCGTATAAAATAGTTTGTATTGTTGCATAATTGATGCAATCTGTTGATTTTACGAAGGAAATCTTGATAAACTTGATGCTATCATTGACTCACATGTACAGCACTCTTTCCTAGTAAAGGTGGCACAATTGTGATTTTACCTTTTCGTTGTTAACTAAACATATCTCGAGATTAAAGCAAGCAAATTGAACAGAACAAACGGCATTTAAGAGCTAAGACAACGCCCTTGACGTTGGTGGAAGCATCATGTCTCATCTTATTGCACTTGCACAATTTTTTTTGAGACAGGCTGTATAACGCAGATACTAAATCATGTAGGCTTATTTAAAAGTACCATAATTTTGATCGTTAACCCAACAATTTATCTAGCCCATTGTTTATTATTGTCCTTAGAGTTTGTCATCGAGTAACCAATCTGAGGTTGCGGCATTTATTCGAACAAAACTGGAGGTAAACATACATTTTACACGGATATAAAATGGTCTATAACAACAATAATTATTCGAAAAATACCACTGTTGTTGGTGGAGTATTGTCTTCAAGTCATCTGATTAAAGCATAGCTCTGGTTCTTTTACTCAGTGGCGTAGATTGCTTTTTGACATGGGGATGGAAAAAATTCTTGAAATATAGTCCATCCAGCACCTTTTGGCGACAGAATAAGTTTATGGTACAAATGCGTGCGAAGCGCGCAAACAATTTTGCCATTTTGAAGCTAAAGTGATGAAATATTGCGCAAAAGTGGAAAAATATTTGGTTTGGGGTTATTCTCCAATCCCCTGGGATCTACGCCTATTGTTTTATTTTTCATTGGTGACGTGTTTCATCACTACTGCACCAAGATGTGACCAGGTCTACAACCACTGTCTCTCTTTTATCCTTAATATGGTGTTTTAGCTCCGTTACTTTAACCATTGAGATCTCTCAGGTAAAAACCTAATGTTTAATTGTTGTGGTGTTCGTTTTTGTACAGACCCAAATGTGGCCAGATCTAGAAATACAACCACTGTCGCTCTTTTATGCCTTCGGTCTTTTAGCTCCGTTACTTTATCCATTGAGATCGCCCAGGTAAGTATCCAAGTTTTGTTTAAAAACTGTATATTTTCAAGATAACGTCAGGGTCGATGAAATCATTGGAAAAGTGTTTCATCGTTCTCTAAAACAAAATAGTTAAAAAATAATTAAAATTATTGAAAATGATGTCCACATCTATTAATTGGTGCATAGCTTGTAAATGAACATGAGTGGATATGATGTTCATAAAATCTTAATTTAAAACGATTAACTAAATACAGTTCGAAAATTATTATACTTAGTTCCCTGGGTTAATAGGATGAACAAATTTAGGCCAGTGCAGATAAACGTTGAAAAAAAACCAGTGCATCTGGCCGGATTCAAACCGGCGACCTTCGTATTACTAGCACGACGCTCTAACCAACTGAG
Organism: Amphiura filiformis; assembly: GCF_039555335.1. Lineage (NCBI taxonomy): Eukaryota > Metazoa > Echinodermata > Ophiuroidea > Amphilepidida > Amphiuridae > Amphiura > Amphiura filiformis. The sequence continues at coordinate 34,239 of NW_027305542.1, read as the reverse complement.
CTATAGAGGCAAGTTGGAGAAGAGCGGAAGATATAAATCTATAGGTATTAGGTCCGAATGATGTTCGTCGCATTACTAGCGGAAGGCATCAGAACTGCATAATGTAGAACAATTTAAAACTGATTCACACAAGCATTAGTAAAATTTCACTTACGAGTGGAATTTTCGTGCCTTATCCGAGGTCACTTCTTCAGCACTGAGTTGGCGTAGTACTGGAAGACGTACCGCTACTCGGGACACGTGATCTGGTCAATGAACCCAAACCACTTGACCCGAGTAGCCTCTTGTAGGCGGCTGGTAGGGGGTGGCGTCGCTGATCTTTATTGAGGTCCGGTTCGGAGGCTGCGATGTACATCGCTTCCTTAACCCCTCGCTGAAACCACCTGGAATCGCTGTCCAACACCTTGACCTCACCGGGGTCGAAGGAGTGTCTAGCAGATTTCATATGTCCTCCAACCGGCGAGGGCTCTCTTTTGTGTTCGGAAACCCTTTTTCCGAGAGCTCTTTCAGTCTCACCTATATATTGTGATGGACAGTCTGTACACTGAATTTGATAGATGGACCCCGTACGGTCCAGTGTCTTTACTTTGTCCTTGGGCGACACCACCATGCTCCTGATGGTGTTCGAGGGTTTGACATGAACAGTTACACCAGCACTCCTGATTTTCCTGTTAATCGCTTCCGTCACGCCTTGAACGTAGGGTAACGAGACGTGACCTTTGGAGGGGGTGTCACTCCGGCGAGGTTTGGGGTCCCGTTTTCTACTGCTCGGCGCAGTCCAGGTCCATTTGGTGTATCCGCATATGGACAGTGATTTCTTGACATGATCTAATTCTTTTTCAAGAAGAGTGCCGTCAGATGACAAAGTTTTGGTACTGGTACTGGTCGGTGTGGGTACTTTTGCGGTAGACACTGAAAACCAGCTTACCGTCAGGAGCACGGGTGATGAGGGTGTCAAGCATCGCGAGTGCATTTATTTATTTATTTTTTTTATTTTACAAATTCGGCTAAAAATACATCAATAAGCAAAGTAAAATTACGCAATACATGCAAAAGGAAACAAAAGTAAAAATAGACCCAATGGGCTAGCCAGGAAGAGTCAGAAGCATCAAGACACTGTCACCAAAAGGTGTGACTCCTCCAACCCATTGGGGCAATTACATAAAAAGATATACTATTGCACTGTTTAAACACATTGTGTGTACATCCACATCACAAGGATGCACCCACCAGCCACCACACATGTCTCCCCCACCCACCAGCCAGGAACAAAAACCAGACCCATGCCACGTGGAGGTCACTCCAAATCATCCCCAAGCCACATTGCCCACATGAAGGAATACAGAAAACATTCCCAAACCAGGCAACCCGGTGACGACCCCAAGCGACCGGGACCGGGACGAGCCCGGCATCCACCCAAGGCCAACAAATGGAAAGAGACACATGCAGCAGCCGACAAGCCCACCCTCCCGATATGGATGTACACATTATTACATTATTGCAAGATGGAAATCTGCTCAGTGACCCCTACATGTACCTATCAGACACATGGATTTACCCCCACCCCCTCCTCCCCGACCCACCTGAACCCTACCAACCCACCCAGCAACACCCACTCCCACCCCCACCAGACCAACACAGGCCATGAAGACGGATAAAGTAGGTCACTGAGCAGAAAACCAAGACAACAAAATTTAAGAGTCCTGCTCTTCAGTACTATTATTTACTAAATAAGTTTTCAAATGTTTTTAAAAGACTTTGTGCCCATGTACAAGATAAAATGATCCTTTACAGAATTTGGCAAACCAGCCCACAGGCGAGGGAAATTTACAGCAATGGTAAATTTGAAACTGTCAGTTTTGGGTGTGATATTATGATTAAAAACTAAGTTTTCTGAGTGACGTGTGTTTACAGACCAATTGCTGAAACCAAAAGTGTTACAATTTAATATACAAGTACAGGCAAAACATATAGACAAATATTTCCTTCTGTTGTTAAGATCCATGATGTTGAGTTGTTTGAGACGCTCCCCATATGATTGATCCCCCCGCCGTTGACCCAATATGAACCTGGTGGCACGACGTTGAATAGTTTCCAGGGTGCTAATGTGATTTTTGCGATAAACAAACCAAACTGGGGAACAGAAATCAATAATAGGTAAAACAAGGGAACGATACAGTGTAAGGAGAATATTTTGTTTTTGATTTCCAACAACAGTTCTAAGAAAACCTAACAATCTATTGCACTTTTTGGTTACATAAGATACATGTGTATTCCATGTGAGGTCAGAAGAAATCTGAACCCCAAGAAGACGAAGACTGTTCGCTTGAGAAAGCTTAGTATTAGACACAAGATAAATTGGAGAAGGCTTATTTTTACGACGGGTAATGCACATAACCTGACACTTTTGGGGATTTAGTTGGAGAGCATTATTCTCTGACCACCAGTGAAGCGTAGTAAGATCATTCTGAAGAATTTCAATATCAGAATCATTGGTAATTGTGCGAAATAAAAAGGTATCATCAGCGTATTGAAAAATCTTGGAGCAGAGGTGAAGATGGAGGTCATTGACATAAATATTAAAAGCAGTGGCCCCAACACTGACCCTTGGGGCACACCTGAGAGGACAGAAACAAAATTGGACATTTGACCACGGAAAACAACCCTCTGCTTACGGTTGGTAATGAAGGAAGAGATCCAGCTTAGGAGTGGACCCCTAAAACCATAAGTGCGATGCAGCTTTGCCAAAAGAACTGCATGCGAGATAGAGTCAAAAGCGCGACTGTAATCAACTGAAACTAAGTCAATACGCGGTGTCGGGGATGTACGTCGATCCAAAATTTTGTTCCACTCACAAACGGCTTCATTTAAAGCAGTGGTACATGATTTCCCAGGAGAAAATCCATGCTGGTCAGTGTAAAGAAGACCGTTATACAAAAGATGATTACGGATGTGGTCAGAAACAATACTCTCCAACATTTTGACAATAATTGCTGTAAGTGCAATCGGACGATAATTGTTGAAATCACTCCGATCAGCTTTTTTATACACAGGAACAATATTAGCGGTCTTCCAACATGAAGGAAGATTACCAGTTGAAATGGATATGTTAAAATGCGAGTGAGAACAGGGCAGATGAGGTTTGCACACAATTTGAGCATACGACATGAGATTTCATCAGGACCAACTGCCTTGTCAGGGGAGAGACTCCTGAGTTTTTTAAAAACCATGTCATCAGATATTTTAATATGACTTATGGTGGGGACATCAAGAACAGGAGAAGTTACCTCCCTGACATGACTGGAATTGGTAAAATAACTGGCAAATAAGTGATTGAAACCATTTGCAATTTCAGACGGGTTGGATGATTGAATACCATCAATGACAAAAGAACAAGAATCTGGCTCAGCACGTTTAGAGCGAACAAATGACCAGAAACCTTTTAAGTTATCATTTTTGGCAAACTTGACTTCCCAGTGAGAATTGTAGGCCTGTTTCTTAGCATAGGTAAATTCATTATTCAACTTACGATAAGTTTCCCAATCAGCTTGTCTGTCACTACGTTTAGCTTTATGATAAGCTTTCTGTTTTTTAGTACTCATACGCTTCAGATCATGAGAAAACCATGGTTTAAATTTACGTTTTTTAGTAACCTTAGGTATACATTTATCTATATAAGAGAAAAAAGTCTGTGTGAAAGAGTCCAAGACCCGATCAATGGGCCAGTCATCTTTGAAAACATTGTACCAGTCAGTATTTAAAACCAGATAATTTAATTGTTCTACATCAGCGCGATCATATTGGTAAAATGTTCTGCGAAGGTTGGGTAAACCCGTGGTTTCCCTCTAATTTTAAAAGTTACCATATGATGGTCCGAAGTAGCAAGTTTCTCAGTTACTTGAACATCAAACACTTGATCAGATCTTGAAGCGAACACAAGGTCGAGCATCGAGGGAGGACCATTTTCTGGCGTGCGTGTGTAATCGTTGACCAGCTGGTGAAGACCAAAAATGTCAGAGATGGCAGTGAGCTTCTCATAGAAATTGCTATTGGGAATGCGATTAGGTCCAAAATTTACATTGAAATCACCAAGAAGCAAGGTACCGGCAAAACGCTCAGGATGAAGGTTAGCAATAGTTTCCTCAAGATTGTTGCTTTCAAGTTCAACCGTGAATTTGATGGATGGGTGTACAGAGTTCAGATGTTGAGTGAACGTATCTACCTCAGCTTTGTCCATATCACCATAATGTCATCGACATAGCGCCCCCAGTATTTGGGGGGGATTAGCACACGATTGAAGAGCCTTCTCTTCAAAGTTCTCCATGAAGAGATTCGCAATAATCGGGCTCACTGGGGAGCCCATCGCCGCACCCTCGCGTTGAACATAAAACTTGTCATTGTAAACGAAGTAAGTGGTTTTAAGACAGGTGCTCAGAAGGTCAGTAACTTGCTGTGGGCTAAGGTCAGTTCTGGACTCTAAGGTGGTGTCCGCTGTTAACAAGTCCTTAACAATAACTAAACTTTCATCCACCGGAACGCACGTGAAGAGGGCTGTGACATCAAAGGACACAAAGCATTCATCGGGACCGAGAGTGAATTTAGACATCTTGTTGACCAAGTCCTCACTGTTCTGCAGATGTCTTTCAGATTTACCAACAAGGGGGACAGGATGTTGGCCACAAATTTAGCTGTGTTATACGTAATGGAACCGCGACTCGCCACTATCGGTCTAAGTAGGCACGAAGGTTTATGGACCTTAGGAAGGCCATAGAACTTGGGTACAACAGCCGTGGTGGGGTACAGCTGTCTGTACAACTTAAAGTCAATCCACTCCTCGTCTTTGAGGACTTTGAGTTGATCCACCAAGAGATTTTTATACTTGGCAGTAGGGTCTTTCTTAATGAGTTCATACGTGTTCTTATCAGCTAAAAGTTCATTGGCTTTGTCTTGGTACGAGGTTTTGTTCATTACCACAGTAGCCCTCCCCTTGTCAGCAGGGAGGATCATGATATTATTGTCAGATTTCAGATCACGAAGCGCTGCTCTTTCCTCTTTGGAAATATTACTGTCAGGGACCTTCGCATGTTCTAGAATGTCCACACAATCGAGTCTCAAACGCGACGCCTCGTCCGAATCGTGCCCTATCAATTTGGCCCCTGATTCAACACCGGTGATGAATTCGACTACCGGGATTTTGGATGGACTTATCGCGTAGTTGAGTCCCTTTGATGAAAACAAAACTCGACCGCCGGTTGACCATCGGTTACCGGTTGCTTGGAACAATAGCAACTGGACCCAACTGGACGGAACCACCCGGAATTGGCGGTCGGCCACTGGTCAAGTTTTGATTCCATCCCTAATGCGATGTTCGTATGTTGTGTTCTCAATGTTATTTATGTATTGGCTATTTCTTACAGGTTCTATCCATATTTCGGCTTCGATATACCAATAGCTGAATACAGACAAAGAGAAGGCTACACATATCAACTCATTCTGTTGCATCCAAAAAGTAGAGGGGAGATTAGACTTCAAAGTACCGACCCTTTGATGCATCCCATAATAGATCCACACTATCTTGAGAACCAACATGATGTTGATGTTCTGGTTGAAGTACGTGTAGAAAAAAAAAATAATAATAAAAAGTAAACGCCAAAAGTAACACATAACTTCATTGGTCTATTTGACCAAACGATTAAAATGATTAGCGACGACGAGTCAGTTTTGGGGTGCAGGTGTTAAGAGGTGCAGCTTAAACACTTAAAGAAAATGGTGATACCTGAACAATTTGGACAATGCCGTAGTACATCGCAAAACCTGATTACTCTGTTATCATTTCTAACAAATATCTCACGTCTGTAAATTAATAACATTTGACATGGGGATCAGAAATTTAATAAACTGCTTATGAAGATAATAAGATATTAATGTAATTATTTAATGTGTTTTGGTGTTGTGTCGCATACATGTTGATGTATTCTATTGGAAAATACCAATCGTCCCTGCTGCGTCAAATTGGGTGATTCGCGCTACCCCGGCTCTTTATCTGTTTATAATTTAATGGTATTGAATAGTAAATGAAAACTTCCTAAAGCATTTTATAGTATTTTTTCATCTTACCTTTTTCACATCTTTAGGCAATACGTATAGCAAAGACGATCTCGGAGAGCAAAGCTATGTTACCACTTGAGTAAGTAGAATCATCATATTAGCAAAGACCCATAAGGTGGTTCGTCCTTTGTTTGGCACAACTGGTCGAATTTACAATGTCACACATCAATACCTATTCGCCGTAGAAGTGATGATGTAACAGGATTAACTACCATAGCAATAGGTTCAAACATTTTTTGAATATATTGCCCTGCACTATAAACAAGCAGTTTGCACTCACCCCCTGTGTATGTATGCAATCATACATTTAATACAACAACGCGTACTTTCAATCTACTAATCTTGCCGTGCGATCCAGGTTTTTATCCCTGTTCTTTGACATCTATTGTTCAATGCAGAGGTGCCGTGTGAACGTAGTGCAGGGCGATATATTCAAAAAAATGTTTTAACCTATGTGGTAGTTAATCCTATTACAACATCACTTCTACGGCGAATAACATACTACGGCGAATAACCTACTGTATTACATTCTACAAGTTGTGAGAATTGAAAGTACCAAATTGCAACTTAACGATTTTTATTATTTACGTCTAGAATATGAGAGACCTTGTTTCGCACCGGGTTTTGCATAAGACTTAGCTTGCAATAAAGGATCTTTATCTTAATACGATTGCTTATTATCGTTTTTATTGAAACAGGTTGAAACACGTGGACCTCAAAATGCCTAGCAGCTTTCACTCTACGTGGTCTAGTGAAAATCTGGAGGAGTATGTACGCCACTTTGCTTGGACATTATACCACCCAGTTGGCACATGTAAAATGGGAGCAAGCAATGATTCAACAGCAGTTGTGGATCCGCAACTAAGGTACATCTTTGTGTTGGTATCTCTATGTGTTTCTACCTTTTTTGTTATTCCCCGTTGGATGTTGTGTCACATTTTTCCTTTTTATACATTGCTAGTCTGGTTCCCTGCTGGATAGTTGGAAAAGATTTTCCCTGTGAGTTGCTCCTTCAAAAAGGGGTGAATTTTCCTATTCAAGTACCAAGTCCACTATCCGGAAGAATGTGATATGTGGGGAAATGAAGAGAATTTCGGACAAATTATATTTTTATTACATTATTTCCCGACCACTGGCGGCATTATATTCCTACTACATGTATCTCCATTGCATCTAACATTGCCAACCCCCGGAAAAACACTGCATGCCCCACCCCTGATACCGGTAAATCCCCGTGTAATGCCCGGTTGCAATCCCAGCCAGTGCCAATACTTCAATTACCGCTTTGCCGCTTCACTACGGATGCCATCTGATCAATAATAATTTATTACTATTATTATTATTATTTTAGAGTGAAAGGCATCACAGGTCTTCGAGTAGTAGATGCTTCTATTATGCCGCACTTGACATCAGGTAACACCATGTCGCCATCCATTATGATTGGAGAGAAGGGAGCAGATCTTATCAGGGAAACACGTACCGGTACCCATCATACGGATGCCTCTAAGCTTTAAGGCGACGCGATCTTTTGTGCGTAATATTGAGGGCCAGGGGATTCACTCTATCATGAAACGAAATATTTGAAGAAATCAAAGAGCCACAGGAATAGAAAAAATGTATAGTATTTCACGGCAGACACAATTTCTTTTAATGACAAAATTAATTAATTTAAATTAAATTAATTTTTGTAATCGATCAAAAAACAAACGTTTTATACCAATTTTGAATTTAGCCTGAATCCGTAAGTATGGCACCTCTCGCCCTTTATAAGTTCAAGGCTGTTTTTACCATTATGCAGCGAACCATTGTTGAAGCATGGAAGAAAGAGATAAAAAGGAACCACAACGAACGCATTCACTTTGTCCACTCCCTTTACCGACATTTAATTGACATTGTTATTCATGAGGATTTACTTTGATCAATACCCCGCGTTAAATAGGTGATTGGTATTGTACTCCATGTATTTGCATGTCTTCTGGAGTGTGTCTGAAGGATGATTTGAACTAATGACCTTCCGTGCAAGCACCCTATAGGATTTTCTCTGATGACGTGATCATCGGTCATTGATGGCCTACATCTTTTTCTTCCATTTTGCCCAATTTTCCCGAACTTTGATGACTTTTTTCTCAGAGTTGGCAGTCTTTGGCACTGAAACGAGTTAGCTAGTTACGATTATACACATATAAACTATTAAATTAAACAGTTTTTATGTACCGGACTCAACCGGAACATTGTGCATTATTTAAGAACATTTTACATCTATTTTTCATCGAAAAGTCACCAAAATCTTACCTTATTTGCTAAAGCTGAAACTCAGCAAAAAACGGCCGATTTTGACGACCTTTTCGATGTTTTAAAGGACATTTTCTACACAATACGATCAAGAAAACAGTTTGACTGTAGATCCCAAAACAAAGCTACTATACATGTTCAGAGCATCAGTGAACTTCCAGAATCTTACTTCCGGGTAGCGTTTGTTTGTTCGTGGATGGGTTTGCATCGATCGCGGTAAATGGATCATACATGAAAGGAGGTACCATTGATAGCTTTTCTTTTCATGCGTCAATATATAAGCGGATTAAAACTTGGCCGATCGAAGTCGTTGTGGTTCCTTCTCATCTCTTTCTTCCATGGTTGAAGCTATATCACCAACATATTCAAAACACACTAGAGAAAGAAAGAAACAAATTCATCATGTTTGGTAATTAATGAATCAAGAGAGTTTTTTTGTTGTTGAAAAAACCAATTTGAAGAAAACTTACTAATTTTCATAGGTGTAGATCCCGGGGGATCCCCCCAATATTTTGCCAGGGGGGGTCCATACAATCACCCCCCCCCCAATGTTGACGCCTGTATGTGGGTTTCTGACCAAATTAGTCTCATATTTGGCCACTTCAACTCAAGAAGTGCAAATTTAGACCACTTATGCATCATATTTCATCAATTTAGCTTCAATATGGCAAAAGAAATTTCGCGCTTCGAGCGCATTTGTACAATAAGCTTATTATATCGCCAAAAGGTGCTGCATTCAATAAATTTCAAGAATTTTTTTCGTACCGGACCCCATCCCCACAATGTCAAACAAAAAGAAATCTACGTCACTGCTAGTTTTTCTTGCTGACAGTTTCGTCAGTTAGCCACTGACTTTATCAAAGCTTGGTGTTGTTATGATGATCAAACAGCTGATGACTGGCGGGAAGTTACTTTTAAAGTGGATTTTATTTCTATGAACTTCTTTTATTAGCAAGCATAATGCAAATCGTTAAGTGTGTATTGCCTATGGATCTACTAGATGGTGTGTGCCAGTCCTAACTATACATAGGCATGGCGAACATCCCAGCAAACACAGAACGTTTTCGACATCATTTGCAAAAGGTTATAAAATGTCAGAAAACGTTTAAATGTCGGGTTATATAAAGGGTATATTAAGGGTATAAAACGTTTTCATAACATTCCAAAAACATATTTGAAAACATAACATACAAAACATTCTAAACAGAATGTTATTTTTGGGTTGAAAAAATATTTTGCGAAAAATTGTTTGCCCAAAATATTTGCAATAACGTTTTAAATACGTTTTTATGACCTTTATATAACCCGACATTTAAATGTTATTAAAACGTTTTGAAGAAAACATTTTAAGAACATTTCTGTGTTTGCTGGGGGCAAATATTTTAACATAATGTTATTTAAGTGTTGACAAAATATTTGGCAAAAAATATTTGGAAAAATAGTTTACAATAACATTTTTGAAAACATTTTAGAAATATTCTTGCAGTGTGTTTTCATACAAAACGTTTTACAACGTTTTCATGACCTTTATATAACCCGACATTTTAATGTTATTAAAACGTTTTTACCTAAACCAAAAGCCAAAATATAACTTATTTAAAACGTTTTAAAAACTTTTTGTGTTTGCTGGGATAGGACTGGCAGGGAGTCTAAAACTGTATGTGGTTGTCGACGAGTGTTAGGAATCGCCGCCGGAAGCTGTGACCCCCCCTTTCAATAACTAAAAATCATCTGACCTCTGTTTGCCTGACAAAAAATCATCCCCCATGTATTCTACCGCCCCTCCCCCCTCCGGTAGAAATAATGAATGATCCCTAAAACGAAAGCTGCAAACCTGTTACATCTTCTTGATTAAAATAATATTTTCTACTGGTTTTATTAAAACTTGTGTTGTTTGTCTTAAGATTTGTTATCCCATGAAGAGTAAGTTAAGTTTGGTAATGTGGTACCACACGTACCCCGGCCCTCCCACATACACCCTTCACCTTTGGATCATTGGTATCGAAAATATCGAAGTATCGTCGATACTTTATGGTATCGGTTTAAGTATCGACAAAAGCTGGTATCGCCCAACCAGATTTCGCTACGCAAGCACACAAAATCATAAACCGTTAATGAATTCAATTGGTATACAGGGTGTCCCATAAAAAATTACCGAGCGAATGAATTTGGACGTAAGTCGAGAAATCTCAATCTAAACATCAGCGTGTAGCCCATCTTATTCTGCATCCTATATGTTAATTTTTACTGGAATCAGTTGACTGATTGATTATCCTCAATATCTGTAGGTCACAGGTGTTTACTGAAACATTGTTGAGCAGGCGAATCTACTTCGTCAGCTTCTTACCTTGTCTCGGTCCAAGTCAGTTTGTGTTCCTCCGTCTCTAAACAAACCGTCTGGTGACAACCCGTGAAATGAGGATCGCTGATTGGTTAATGAATGTCCAAATAAAACTGTTTTCAATTGGCTATAGGACGTGATTGGTGTAAGTGACACTAAACATCATAGGTCCTTCACTATTTGTAGATACCGCAAACGCAAAATGTACGCTAGCTTAGCAGCCACATAGGCACCAATCGTCTGATATCGCCTTTCATGTCAGCGACTCTCATCGCGTTTTTTATACATTGTGTGGATTTATGTAACCGCATAGCTTCATATCAACCGCGGCATGCACTGAAGCCCAGCGCTGAGTGACTGCCAAAATTGAACTCAAATTTTTAGTGAGTCAATTTTCAGCCAATTAGAAAAGAAGTACTATGAAGGAGCACAAATCGGCTGGGATCGAGACTATTTCTTACCTATCGGGGGGGGTATATACTAGGTCCTGTTCTGCTATCCAATTCATCTTTCTTTCTTCTGGCAACAACTTCAAAATGCTTCTTCTCCTACATGTTACACCCTACAATTACATCACTTGCACATATATATCGGCTGCAGTGCAAATAGGGTGTAGACAAAATTGGCATCAAAGGTCATTAAGGTGGCATTCCTGGTATAACCTAATGCCTTCAAAATGCTTCTTTTGCCACATATTACATAGCACAATGATGTCACTTGCACATATGCATCGGCTATACCCAGGGCCCATATCTTGTACACAGAATTGCGGTCAAAAGTTTATTAAGGTGGCATTTCTGGTATATAAGCAAATACATTCAAAATGCTTCTTCTGCCACATATTACATAGCACAATGATGTCACTTATGGCACATATATGCATCGGTTATACCCAGTGTCTATACCTTGTACACAAAGGGTGACAGTGACAACAAACCTCGTGACCAACATTTTGCAAGGGTCGGGTCAAAGGTCATGCAGAGGTCAAGTCTTAGAACTACATTTTCTGGACATCTGTAAGGGGTACGGGCTCAAACTCGGTGACAACAAACTTCATGACCAGGGGAAAATTTTGTAACATTTTGTAGGGGTCAGTTTAAGGGTCATCTGGGTCAATTATTAGACTTTCATTATCTGGACATCTGTAAGGGATACGGAGCTCAAACTTGGCAAACACGTTTGAACATTTTGCAGGGGTCAGGTCAAAGGCCATCTGTGATCAAATATTTAGATTGCATTATTTGGACATCTGACTAAATGGTACAGGGCTCAAACTCAGTGGCAACACATCTCGTGACCAGGTGAACATTTGGGACTTTTGCAGGGGTCGGGTCAAAGGTAATCTACGGTCAAAACTTAGAATTATATTATCTGGACATCTGTAAAGGACACGTGACTCAAACTCGGTGACAACAGACCCCATTTTGCAGGGGTCAGATACCTCCACAACACAACAGGGAGCAGCGTGGCACACTGGTTAAGGGAGGACAGCTTTTATGGTCCACTTAGCTCAGCAATGCTTTGCTGTCTTCGATAATGGTTTATGTACGCCAGAGCGTTCGATAGGAACAAGCAAACAGTTTGCTGATATCTATCGGAGCGTTCAGCAGAGCAGCAGGATTGTAAACACGGTCGATGGTAAAACTATCCTTTGTTTTCAGTAAGTACATAACGACCCACTCATCAACTACTCAAGTGGTCATTTAATAAGCATGTCTGGGGTCATGTCTGCGGTCAATAGAAAGTCAATAATGTGTGTAAGGTTATGTTTACATAAAGTGGTGTAATTAGGTTTCAAGGGTTGTTAATTCAAGCATGGTCGTAAAATTGATTCGATCGATATTTTGGTCAACGCGTGGTATCGGAGCAGAGTGAATAATTGAGCGGAGCCTGACAGAGTTTGCTACAGGCTTTCATGGGTTTGGGCTTTGATAAAAGCCAGGTACCTCTCCGATACAGTGCGCTATCGAAGACAGCAAAGCATTGTTGAGCTTAGTAGACCATAAAAGCTGTCCTCCCTAAGGTCTTTGCCTTTGGTGCGAGATGTCCCGGGTTCAATTCCCCGCAGGACCAAAAAATCTTATTCGCTCTCCCCGTAGCTCATCTGGTAAAGGCGGGCAGATGACACATGATAAAAGACCTCGTTACTGTCGATTACGATCAGGGTTAAAAGCCCGATTGTTGGCTGCACTTGACTGTCCTGTAAAAATATAAGATATCTACTGCGACCCCCTTCGTTCACCAGGTCACTTGTGCTTGGCCGGAGGTTCGTCAGCATTATCTCCTAGATTTTAGCTGTTGATGTCTAGATATACTCGACATAAAAAAAAAGGAAAAAAACACCAACACGCCCAGCTAGGTTTGTGGTCTATGACTACCATTTGCCATTGGTTCCATTTCTTTCGTCAAACCCTCTTTTAAAATGCTATTAGTGCCAGACACTTGCGCTGATCTCGACCAAACTTGGCCACAAGAAGCACCGACAAAAGCTCTTTTAAGTTTTTCACAGTTAGGGGTGAAAGGTCATGTAGGGGTTATTAGAGGTCATTATGTTGAAATCTTTAAAATGCTACTAGTGTCAGGCACTGGACCCAATTTCGCCCAATATTTATTGGTCGCATCAAACGAAGCCATCAGAACCGCTGACCCTAGCTGGATATTAGTTGTTCACCGATTATGGTCAAATGTCATATAGCGGATGTTAGGGGTAATTTAGTGAACATCTTAAAATGCTGCTACTCCTTTAAAACTGCGGAACGAAGGTAAGCAAATTAAATCAAAGATGACAAACTATTTCAAAAGTGACGAACTACTATTAGGCTAAGGATATTTGAATCACTGGTTCCCGTTTCCCGCCCTGTTGGTTTTTCCACCCTGCATTAAAATTTCATTACTTTTAAAAGCTTTCATATTAATATTTTGAAAGTTTATAATAATTGTGTGCGATTAATTAATCAAATTGAGAGCATATACACTTGTATTCGACACACCTCTACAGGGTGTTGCTGAAAGAACTGTATCGTCGGTAGCTGATTTTTTGGCTACTTTAAGGGCTGGGGTATGAACGTTTGGAGAGTATTTATTTTGGGACATCAGAGCACATCAGACATATCGAATTGCATTCTGAATACGAAGAATGTCATTCTGATATCAAATAATTTTGATTTTTGAAATTCGCAATTTAATACACATTTTATGGCAAATCATTAAAATTGATATTTTTGATATTTAACAGTACTTGAAGTAAACTTTATAAATCTGATGATTTATACTTAAAGTGTAGGTGGGATGAAAAGCCGACGATCAATTGAAAATTTTGACCTTTCGTATTGAAGATATGGATTTTTTTTCCCAAAACACCAAAAAAAATTAGGTCTTTTTGGGAAAAAAAATCCATATCTTCAATATGAAAGGTCAAAATTTTCAATTGACCGTCGGCTTTTCCTCCCTGCTACATACACTTTAAGAATATATCATTAGATTTATATAATTTACTTCGAGGACTGTTATATATCAAAAATTTGAAAAATATCAAATTTTTATAATTTGTCATAAAATTTGTATTATATTGTGATTTTCAAAAATGAAAATTATTTGATATCAGAAAGACATGCTTCGTATTCAGAATGCAATTCGATAGGTCCGAGGTGCTCTCATGTCCCACAAAAAATACTGACGAAACGCAATAAACGCTCATTTTAGATCCCTTAACGCACGCATAAACCAAATGTAACCAAATAACTGACGATGTTGAGGAACATATCAGCTATCACGTCCTTTTTGAATTTTGACAATTGACCGCTCCGTTTTTGAAATAAAAGAATTTGACAAAACTCCCTCATTTTCAAGTACGAGTCGATATCTATCAATGACAGCAGACGCATGCATGCGCTGATGATGCGCAGTGTTAAGGCCATATGAATTTTTAATCTAAAGGGTACTTTCTCTTTTTGGTTGAAATTTTTGGTGGGAAATAATCCCGCCAAAATATTAAAGTAATATTTTTCCACAACAAAATATCATAGTTATGAAATTAATGATGCATCTGGTAGCTTAGATCATAACGTTCATATACTTAGTTGCAATTATCCCAGATAATTCTTGATTTGTTTTTACAGAGTGTTGAATTGTCGAGGTTTTTGGTCAATAAAGGTGCACTCGGTGTATTTTTTAAACTTGAGGCATAACTCTTCTCAAATTAACCCCAAATCATAAATTATTATATTCGCGTGTAGCAAACCCCTCTGGAAATAATTGGACGTTGTTTGCGGAGCTTAAATTTGATTCGATTTTATTTCACAATATTTCTAGGGTGAACATTTTGACCTGATATTTTTTTTTCGGATTTCCCATTCGGATTTTCTAAATAAATAAATTTTGAATAAATAATGAGTTCGCTTAACTTTCTAGAACACTTCCTGATACCATCGGGCATCTGCTGATAGCCAACATTTTAGCTGAAAACAGTCCCTTCCTATCATTTTTGAACAAAATATGGTTCAAAAGTACGGAATACGGTTTTAATTTTTTTTTTTATTTCTTTACTTTAATTTTGTGTATCTGTGGCAAGAATAGAGCACATCTCTCAGCATGCTCAGGGAGGTTGCACTCTGGTCAAGATGCATGAAGATTTTTTTATTGAGATGTACGCTATGGGCTTTGAGCTTTGTTGGGCTTTGTTTGTGTGGTGGATCGGTAAAAAATAAAACAACGGAAAAAAACTGAAATTTAATCAATCCAGCGGGAATAACGCGAAAAAAAGTCGATTTTATAATAATGCGCACGGAGGCTTTACGAATTATTAAACCAATATGGTCTTAGCACTCCGAATAGATCATCGATTGATATTTTGAATCCGTGGAAAGGCTTGAAAATGAGGGAGTTTTGTAAAAAATTTATATTTCAAAAACGGCATGGTCAATTGTCAAAAAGTATGTAATAGCTGATATATTACTTAACCACACCAATTATTTATATATGTTTAGTTGTGACGTTTAAATACCCAAACAATTAAGTTTCCGACGATACAGTTATTTCAGGGACACCCTGTAGTATGTCATTTGATATGTTTATTTCTGTGAAAGTCGAAGACGAAGGGAGGTTACCTCCTTCCCCAGAACATAGTTTCTATCAACGAAAACGTCACATTTGAGGTATTATTGCCTCGCAAGGCCAAACAACACAACATCATTTCAGTACTGGTAGAGGGCAAAATATAAATGCCCTGACATTGCCAGTCACCGAAATTTGCCAATCCTTTGGCAAAAACGAAACAATTGAACAACAAACATACTTGAGACCTCAGTCTTGTTTGTATGGTTTGTTAAACATTGCTCCACTATTTAAGTACTATCAAAGATCATATCTAGTATCTTTGGTACTATCAATAAAAGTTACAAAATAGAATCTTAGGTTTGTTTGTTCATATGTTTGTCACCCAGATATAAGAACATTGAAAGTTGAGAAATAGTAAATGAATAAATGAATAAAATCCGTGAGTTACTCGTATTTGTTACCTTGGAATTCGCAAGTTCGCCATTTTGAGTCTAAATCTAACTTCCTCAAACATGTTCTCATTTTTTCCATAAAGATAGCCCATTACTTGGTTCTCATGTAACGTCAAATAACATCCAGATGGATAATAGTAGAACCGGTTATTGTCATCATATTTGCTGCAATGACACCAGTTAGTTGTACCTAAGTACATAGAAAATAGAGTGGCACAAAATTTGAATTACAGTTTAAAATGGAACCTGCAAAAACCAAAACAGCTCAAATCCAGATTACCTTCAACGACAACAAGTAGCGGATGAATCGGCATACTGGCTTATGATATCTACGGCAATCGCTTACGTTCCCGCACTTCTTGTAGCTCCATTTTACGGCTCATTGTCGGACCGCATTGGACGCAAAGTTAACCTAATAGCACCTATCGTGGCTTCTTTTTTCAACGTGATTTTACAATTGATTGTGATGTACAACAATCTTTCCATCGCTGTATATGCGTATTCAAATATTATAGCTGGATTTGGGGGTGGTTATTGCTTCTTCATGGCAGGATGTTTCGCGTATATGGTCGTGTGTCTTGAGCTCGCCACCAAAAAAAGGCGGCGACGTTACATTTTACCAAAGTCGACTCAAAACAAATGATGATATCTCTGTCAAGCAAGAAGTTATTGTCATGCTTGTGGTCTCATTTTATTGCTAAATAAAATGCACTTTCAACCCTGTAAAAAGAAATACTTGAACTTTTTTAATACTGACACTGTGCTTCATAGAATTCAGAATGGGCAGGGTGGCGGTGGTGGGGGATGTGGTGTTGGGGGATGTCATATTAAACACTGTAGTAAGTAATGCAGATGTCTTCAAAATCTATCATAGTCAAAGTATAGATTTTCTGATGGGAAATTTCACGAGGAATCTGAATATGGACATATTTTTTCTGTATGGGTTAGGGGGAAAATGTTTAGGTTCAAAATATGTTGAATTGTAAAAAAATCTAACATACTTTGGCATTGGCACCCTATATTCCGAGATTACCAAACAGCTGTGATTTTGGTTTCTTCCAAAGTCAGTTGGCTCTCCATGTCCTCTAACCAAATGAATGTTGTTTACTTCCAGTTTATTACTGTAAGTTGGTAATAAGCAATGCATTGAGTGACCCATTTTTTATCAAAAATTTTTTATTCCACCCTGTATAAACTTGCAGGTCACCCTGTATAATGAGTTGAAATGTATATATTGGAATTGCTGATGCCATCAGCTTTCCAAAAATGTATACTTTTGCTAGTTTAGGGTTGATGATTGTCGAGATAATCTAATTAGAAACCGAAACCCGGTCGGTGTAAAAATTCATAATATTTGTCATGTAACGCTAAGGGTGGCGAGTTCAGGACACACGGCCTTACCTAAAATGAATTATTCTATAAATGTTGTTTGTCAAAGTAAATAGATGGGAGAATGAATCAATCGTTTGTTTACATAGAGGAGTCAAACGCGATTTCGTGATGTCAGTTGGTGTGAGTAAACTTGGGCAAAATAGGTGGCAAATAATTCAGAAAAAAACCTCATTTTGACATAGCAAAATGATATTCGAATACCTTATAACTTTTTATATTATAATATTTGTCACCCACTTCTCTCCAAGCACGTATACTCTTAAAGATTTTGAATAGTATTAACCTGTTCGAAATAAGGGAATTGGCTGAAAGCATTGCTGGGTTAATCCAAATGATTGAAGCGTTTTTCGGCAGGCTAGTTGCACTATATTACAGTGTATAGCTTTGCTCCAAAGCCGACCTATTTTCCATTTTTTTAAAGGAAAAACCATGCCATCTCCCCTTTGGTACTAGTATGGTCTGATGGCCGATATAAACCCATTATTTTTCCAATTAACTAGACTTCCTACTGGACATTTTCAAATGATTTACCGGAGAGGCACGTATTGACTTAACTATCTTAATGGTTATTAACCGCGTTATTAAGATAGCCGGTTAATAACTAGCGCTGCAGCAGTGTTTAAAAACAGATAACAATGTTCCATGTTCATGTTACTCCAAAGCATTACATTTATCCGTGTTCACATTTAAGTGTGTTGTCACCATCATGTGCTATAAAAAAACATTTAGAAACCGATCAGGTCGATATTGACATGTCGCTATAGTGTCAACAATTAGTTATCCAATGTGAAACCTACCATTAAATCACTGTTAACGCTTCTGAGCAAGAAGCAGCTGTATATCTACAGTTAGTCATTTATTTACAATAAATCTATCGATAGACAAATTTCTTGGTCGACATGGTCAAAAAATATTGCTTTCCCGCCATTGCTTCAGGGTTGATGTAGGTTTACCAAGAGCAGTCCATTTATTTTCATTCTACAAACAGATATGCAGAGTCGTTTTCGGAGATTGCACGTGTGGGACTTTATGAGGAATTCCGTTCATGCTGTTTCATATTCATTCCAATATTTGTCGAGTGAAATTGGTTGATTACATGCATGGTAGTGTGCAAAATGTTATAAGTCAAAGGCTAGCACGATTTTAATCAAAAGTGCATAATATATTTCACAGACAATATTTTGATATCAACGCATTTTGATGACACATGGAATACGGACGTTTTGATATGCACATGACAAGACAAAGATGCCATGATGGATGAGGAGTTTGGAAGTCTAATGGTCAATGCGTCGAACGAAACTCAGTCAATGCTCTTTGAAGATTGGGAAGATGCCACTCACCAGTCCTCATCAGCATATCTCATGTTCAGAAAGGTTTTTCATGGAATCACTGCTGTTTTAACTATATTTGGTAACCTTTGGTGTTGTTTCGTCCTACGCCGCGCTAATGAGTTTAAGAAGGCAACGAAAATATTTCTCCTATCGTTGACAATATCGGATTTGTTTTTAGGAATCTTTGTAACGATTCCGTCTTACGCTTTATTATGGGGTGATCATTTCACTTTGAAGTTTGCCCATTTATCCTGTAACGTTATTGGAAAGGCGCATCTAACTCTGAACATAGCATCGATCCTCTCACTCCTGGGAGTTAACATAGAGCGTTATCTACAGGTTGAATTCCCATTACGAGCACCATCCATCATAACAACAAAACGTGCAAAGATTCATATCGCTTTTGTGTACTTCATTGCAGTACTATGTTTGACCATTTATCTTTTGTTCCCACCTTCATCTGGTACATTTTATGACAAGGATCGCCTGTTATGTCGTGTTTTTAACGATGTAAAGGACACCTATACAATCATATCATTTATACTGTCAACAACGATATTTGTGGCGATACCATTTTTGTTGTTAACAGTCATGTATGCCCGTATCTATTGGATAACACATAGACATAATCAAAGGGCTGTTAAGCTTGATAATGTACTTAACCCATCACAAGATCACCAACCTTGCACAGTTTGTAAGAAAGACGCAAAGGCGCTTTTTACATTCTTAATTGTAACAGGGAGTTTTATAGTCGGTTGGGCGCCCATTATTTCACTGTTAATCTACAAATTACACACGGGTAACGATCCTTCGGTTTATTTGGAATCATTATTTTATATAATCTTACTGAGTACCTATTGGTGGAATATTATTTTTTACATCGCAAGAACTCAATCTTTTCGGAATACTTTTCTTCGCATTTTATCAACGTGTCCGTTTAAGTGTGCTGAGCGATATTCACCGGTGTCTACCAATTCTTCCAAAGACAACCGAAGTCAGCAACCAGGTACTTCAGAAATTGGCGTGGAGACTGTTTAAGGGTTGATTGTGCTGATGAGGCCTGTGGATTAACGTCTAGGCGTTATTCCTGTGCGTAGTGCACTATAAATCACTGTGCCTTTTTTTAAACCGCAATGAGCAAATTGAGACTTTTGTATCACAGCATTCGGCCAGTTTAAATCCATACACTCCCAATGGAAGACATGGCCTTAATCTCCCACACAGGAGATGTAATCTGTTTGAAATAAAGCGTTTGATATCATCAGTCGAAAGGTGACGCTCCGACAGTCCGGGATAAATTGGTCCTTGCATAATTTTTGTGTATAAAATTTACAATATACCATATTTGGAAACCTTTGGTGCTGTTTCGTCCTACGCCGCGCTAATGAGTTTAAGAAGGCAACGAAAATATTTCTCCTATCGTTGACAATATCGGATTTGTTTTTAGGAATCTTTGTAACGATTCCGTCTTACGTGTTATTATGGGGTGATCATTTCACATTGAAGTTTGCCCATTCAGCATGTAACGTTATTGGAAAGGCGCATCTAACTTTGAACATAGTATCGATCCTCTCACTCCTGGGAGTTAACTTAGAGCGTTATCTACAGGTTGAATTCCCATTACGAGCACCATCCATCATAACAACAAAACGTGCAAAGATTCATATCGCTTTTGTGTATTTCATTGCAGTACTTTGTTTGACCATTTATCTTTTGTTCCCACTTTCATCTGGTACATTTTATGACAAGGATCGCCTGTTATGTCGTGTTTTTAACACATATACAATCATATCATTTATACTCTCAACAACGATATTTGTGGCGATACCATTTTTGTTGTTAACCGTCATGTATGCCCGTATCTATTGGATAACACATAGACATAATCAAAGGGCTGTTAAGCTTGATAATGTACTTAACCCATCGCAAGACCACCAACCTTGCAAAGTTTGCAAGAAAGACGCAAAAGCGCTTTTTACATTTTTAATTGTAACAGGGAGTTTTATAGTCGGTTGGGCGCCAATTATTTCACTGTTAATCTACAAATTACACACGGGTAACGATCCTTCGGTTTATTTGGAATCATTATTTTATATAATCTTACTGAGCACCTATTGGTGGAATATTATTATTTACATCGCAAGAACTCAATCTTTTCGGAATACTTTTCTTCGCATTTTATCAACGTGTCCGTTTAAGTGTGCTGAGCGATATTCACCGGTGTCTACAAATTCTTTCAACGACAACCGAATTCAGCAACCAGGTACTTCAGAAATTGGCGTAGAGACTGTTTAAGTGTTGATTGTGCTGTTGAGGCTTGTGGACCACGCTACAAATCACTGCGCTTTAAAAAAAAATGGAATGAGCAAATTGAGGTTTCTGTATCACAGCAATGGGCCAGTTTAAATCCATACACTCCTAATGGAAGATATGACCTTAATCTCCCACAGGGGATTAAATTTCAAATGGAGTCACCCATTCAGGTAACACCATTTCGCAATACTGACGAATCAGATATAACTATAAATTGATCTATTTGTATGAAATTATATTTACAATGACTATAGAGGACGACATTATCGCTTGACAGTGCCCAGTCGTTATTGTTATTGTCGCTGCCCGCGCTCGGAGAGTGATGGAGCATCGCGCAAGGCGTCGAAGATTTGCCGTCATCCGAAACATCGGATCCCAAAATACCTCACAGTCTACGGGTCATTTAACGAAATTATTGACATATAGTCTGTTTTAATTAACTACTTTTGGTCACAATAGCAAAACACCATTAGCCATGTAATTAACTTTAATATCAAATACATTAGTGGCTCATTCTGGAAGGAATGGTATCATTCAAAAAATGATCTATCTACAAAAGTCAATCATCAAGATGGTAGAATGTACATTCAACTGATTATCATCGCGCAATACTTTCTAAGTGTACCTCCAAAAATCAACACGTAATCAGAAAATTAATGAATTGTTAAGCTGTATACGTACTTTTCACAATGTGACTTTTCTTCCATTTGTAGCCCTTTTAAAACACTAACCGTCGTTTTATCTTTTCAGTTTCTGTTTCCGTAACCGTAATAGTTTTTGTAAGTCATTGTTATTCTGAAGTGGTAGTCTCCCAGGTGTGGCCAATCTTTTATTCTAGCCTTTTGTTAGTTACTGAAAATTTGAAGCTCGTGAATTTCAGTTTTCGTTTTGGTAAGTTATATAGATTTTTTACATAAAACCTTGAGATGTGCGGTTGGGTGCTAATCTAGACAAAAGAAGAGTCTAAATTTTACGGTCCTAAATTCGCGGTAAATTGTACGGCTTCAATTGACTTGTGTTTGGTGTATATGCACTTACGCCTAGACGTAAGTGGCTCGTAAAAATTGTCTTGCATTGAAATATATACTAACCATTTGCCAAGTTATAAGCAAAAGTTTTTCATATTGGCGATGAAACGAGCGTCTAAAATAGTCAAATATCTCCCAATGAGGCGCGTACAAGTGGTGATTTGGTAATCATGTTTTATATTGAAATACAACAAAAGAATTGCATTGGAGCAAAGATAATGTATTCTATTCATTCGTATCACTGGCAAGCTAATCTGATAATTGGTTGGGTCTATATGCAAGGCCGGGTTTATTTTAAATGTTTATTTTTGCAGAGCTTATTTTCAGTCATGGATCATACTGATAAATTTCGCAAGGGACGGAGAGGGAGGGAGGGAAATACTTGAGACTGAACAAGTGAGAGTGGGAGGGTGAGGAAGAAAGAGAGAGAGGAGAGACTGAAAGACTAGAAAGAGAAGAACTCGAGAGGAGAGAGTAGGGACTGGGGAGGGAGGTGGGAGACTGATCATGGGGGGGCAAGAGGAAGCAAAATAGGAGATAGACATTGATGGAAGGGCGACACTGTGGCCATGCACACGTGCTTTGGGGTTCGACAGGCTCATAAGCGGACCTTTTGTGATATTAGGGCTTATTTGCAACGTTTTTACAGAAAAAAGTGGACTTTGTCATTCGGATTGGCATGCATTTTGTCAAATTAATATAGATTTACCAATGTTAAAGACGAGAGGGCGCTAGGCCATTAAAAACACTGGTGTTAACATAATCTGTTCTCTCAAAAGACTTACGGAAACTGAAAAGATAAAAAGACCCTAAGGGTCTTTTTATCTTTTCAGTTTCCGTAAGTCTTTTGTTCAGATACGAAAACGCAAGGGATTCAGTAAGTTACTGTAATCTGACTTCATTGTTAACTCTGAAGTACCAATCAGCTTATTTCAATAGAGGTGATTGCTTAGGTCAATATAACCAGGGTCGAAAAGGTTACGTTATCACCAGTTAACACCAGTGTCTTTAATGGTCTAGCGCCCTCTCGTCTTTACATTGGTAAATTGATCTACATTAATTTGACAAAATGCATGCCAATCCGAATGACAAAGTCCACTTTTTTCTGTAAAAACGTTGCAAATAAGCCCTAAAATCACAAAAGGTCCGCTTATGAGCCTATCGAACCCCAGAGCACTTGCGCATGGCCACAGTGTCCCCCTTCCATCAATATATTTTTCTACTCCCTATTTTGCTTCCTCCTGCCCCCCCCCCCCCATGATCAGTCTCCCCACTCCCTCCCGGTCCATACTCTCTACTCTCGAGTTCTTCTTTTTCTAGTCTTTCCGTCTCTCCCTCTCCTCTCTTTCTTCCTCACCCCTCCCAATCTCACTTGTTCAGTGTCAAGTATTTCCTCCCTCCCTCCCTCCCTCCCTCCATCCCTTACGAAATTTATCAGTATGATCCATGACTGAAAATAAGCTATGCAAAAATAAACATAAAATAAGCCTGAGCCTTGCATATAGACCCAACCAATTATCAGATTAGCATGCAATTGGTACGAATGAATAGAATACATTATCTTTGCTCCAATGCCATTCTTTTGTATTGCATTTCAATATAAAACATGATTCCCAAATCACCACTTGTACGCGCCTCATTGGGAGGTATTTGACTATTTTAGACGCTCGTTTCATCGCCAATATGAAATCCTTTTGCTTATAACCTGGCAAATGGTTAGTATATATTTCAATGCAAGACAATTTTTACGAACCACTTACGTCTAGGCGTAAGTGCATATACACCAAACACAAGTCAATTGAAGCCGTACAATTTACCGCGAATTTAGGACCGTAAAATTTAGACTCTTCTTTTGTCTAGATTAGCACCCAACTGCACATCTCAAGATTTTATGTAAAAATCAATATAACTTACCAAAACGAAAACTGAAATTCACGAGCTTCAAATTTTCAGTAACTAACAAAAGGCTAGAATAAAAGATTGGTCACACCTGGGAGACTACCACTTCAGAATAACAATGACTTACAAAAACTATTACGGATACGGAAACAGAAACTGAAAAGATAAAACGACGGTAAGACAACGCACATTAGACTCTTTAATGCAATGAACCCGTCTTAAACCACTGTACATAGATTTGTTATTCTTGAAATAAAAGCTTAAATCATTAATATTACCATAATCTGAAATAAAGTGTTTGATATCATCAGTCAAAAGGTGACGCTCCGACACACCGGGATAAATTCGTCCTTAAATATTCAATATGTATAACATTTACTTTCTACAGCTTAGTAGCTATACCTTGAACAAGTCTAATGAATGCAGTCTTAAATCTGATTTTAAAATCATATCATCTCCTATTTTATAAAGTTTTAAATGAAAACCAGTTAAATATTACTTGAGTTTCATTTATATATTCACTAAAAAACTGTTCAAACGTTTTGATAAATAGTGTTAATGGCCTAATTTATCAAGAATCTAAAAACAGATTTGTTAATGTAAACATAATACCTTGCTACCCTTTGGACTGTTTACCTTTACACGTTATTTGTCACTGAAATGGAATCTAGCGTAAACAGAGGTGACCAAAGACAGATATATTAGTGTGCATATATACACAGCCAAAATGGCCTCATACCCACGGTAGCGTTCAAATCCCGCAATTCAACAATCTTATTTCAACATTTGAACTCAAGTTTTAGAGTATGAGTTCTTGTACCTAACACATTCAAAGGTCAATGTACATGGCGCAATACTGAGTTGAATGTTTCGGGACAGACTTGATTTATTGGTATGTCTTCAGTGTTTGAATCAAATATTTGCACATTTCAAAGACTAGCAAAATCCTTACTGAACTTTAGCAAACGTAGTTGCCTCACAAAATGTAGGCAAATAAATTGATTTTTATTTAATGTAATTCACATCTGGAAAATATATTTTTAAATGCTATTTCCATCCGGAATTTTATTTATATATAAAAGCACATGCACATGGAAATCGCATCATGATGTAAGCAGTTCAAATTTCAACAGATTATTCTACGGGTAAGCGGCATGTAATGAATAAGGGAGTGCAGTATCTGATTTTAATTTACCACCAACTTTTAAATTGCGCCTGACGATGGTTTATTCAACATTCTTAGTCAGTGGGAGTGGTCTAGTTCGTAGACACATTTCTGATTGGACAATCGCATGATTTCGGGTGCCGTCTATCAGGTCGTAGACGACCCCACGTCATCATGCTTCTTGATAATGCGTAACACGCGTGTAGAGGTGCGCGTATGTATCGCTGGATGCGTAGACTAGTGCGGAATACGCGAACGCGCTAGCAATACGCGGAACAGAATACGTGAAGTTGTAAACAAGTTTCGTTCATTTTACATGTATAATGAGGGGAGTTTTTATGACGGTAACTTAGTTTTTGCTTTAAAAATTTGTTTACAGTTATTAAAATAATATTTAACTGACTAAGAATGAGATAGTGGATACCGGCTGCGCCGGCATCCACTACTCAAAATATTGGACCTGCCTGTCGTCTATCACACGGTAGAGGATAGGCAAAATAAAAATTCCTATCGTTTATTCTCTAAATGATATTTGTGAAATGGAATATTTAAAAGAAAATGTTATTCCGCTTTAGTGCAACCTTAATACATGATCACGAATCCACAATTTGTACATATCTAATGTTACTACTCGTGTTGAGTTTATGATACGTACGTCATCGGCGACGAGCGACCGACTTCTGTCCATAGGAGATGTGAATCGAATACGTACACGATCCAATCCATTGCGCAAATCCATTTGTCTGTCACTTTCGACTGAACTATAAATCAGTTTTACTCCTTGGATTTCAGCAAGGATACGCATTACCGTATGTAGACGTATAAGAATGTGGCATTTATTGTCAAGAACCCTTGTATTACATTAATTTTGATGAAACTTTATTCTTTTCTCGGGAGGGCACGATGAGGCCCTACAGGTATTAAAGAGCACATATTGTTAAAGGAATTTAGGAACATATTCTTTATCATAATGAATTCGGCTGAGTGACGAATCGAGAATTTTGAGCAAATTGAGTTTTTGTATGCTTATTATTATGTTTCAGGTGATCTTTTATTTTTACCAAAAATTAATGGTAACTCTTACACCCCGACGTAGTTATTGAAATTTTGATTTGGACGAATCGCGCCTAAGTGCGATAAATGAATTCCGCAGAGAGACGAATCGTATACTTAGCTGTATAAATAAGGCTGATCTATAGTATTGTATAACTGGTAACCCCGAATTTTCTATATTAAATGTTTATTATAAATTACTGAAACTGGCGAATTGGTGAGGCTATAAACTTTTACGGTTTACATTATTTCGGACAACAGACTTTTGTGATGCAAAGAACAAGGTTGTGCGCACTTCAATAAAACATCGAATTTTGTTTTTGTTTACGTTAAGGGGTCAAATTAAGTTAATTAGTTTCAAAAGCACTGAAAGGGCCTTTCGGACGAATCACCAATAAGGTTGCAGTATTTGGACTTGCGGGTCAATTTTTTTTGTCTGATATCCGGTCACTCATATCATTATACACAGGAGTTCACTGGTAATCAGAATTGTTTATTTAATTTTATGTTTGGCCAAAATCTTGAGCTTATTATAGTGGCTGTTATCATATTTGCATAATGATGGCAATGATAGGGGTGATTCAATGTTTATTCATAGACCATATGATGAGTCTTTTTGTTGTTGTTGTAATGTGTAGTCCAACTACGGGAGATGTTATTTAATGAATTCCTACTGTGGGACATGCGTTAACATGTAATCGTATAGGGGGCCAGAGGAGTTTTTTCTCTTTTTTACTGTATTGTGCTACAAGTATGAGGATACAAGTAGTTCAACAGGGCAAATTTGTTTAACTGTGTACTCCTACCAGTCGAGGAGGAGGTCGTTTTTACGGTCAATGTAGTCCTGCAGTAGAATAGGCCTACTGTTAGTTGTACAGGGAGATTTTACAGTTGTCTTATTTTAGTCACATTTGTTTAGTCGCTGTACAGGGGGGCTTTTATTCTTAACGGGAGGGGATTCCTCCCCTCATGTCTTCAGCAATTTCATCTTCATGGCCACAATGTACAAAAACGTACTAACAAATAAAGTCCAAACTCTTTTCATTTACGAACCGCGAAAGACGGGTGATCTGCTAGTACTGATATAAATACCAACGTATAGCTGTAGGTATCCTCTATCCAGTCATGGGCGTCAACCCGGTGGAGCGGGGAACATGCCCTACGCACACACACCCACTGTTTGTGGCAACATGAGAATAATATTTGTTGTTCTTTTCCGGCACTTTTGGTAATTCACAAACCCACACACCCTCCCCACACACACTTTTCAAGATGAATTGGCGTCACCAGTGGCGTAACCAGTGGGGTGGCTGGGGGCAAGCTGCCTCCCCGGACACAAAAAACTGGGAAGAAGAGCAAAAATTGGGAAGGGAAAAGGGGGAAGGAGAGAAAAGAGGGAAGAAAAAGGGAAGGAGAAGAGAAAAAGGGGGAAAAAGAGGAAGAAGAGAAAGGGAAAGACGAAAAGAAAAAAGAGGGAAAAAGGGAAGGGAGAAGAGAAGGGAGAAGAGAAAAGGAAAAGAAAGAGGGAATTTGAAATTTGTACTCTGAAACACTGATTTTTTAGCTTCTAATATGCCAAAAACCAGGAGCTTCAAGGGGGCTCCGCCCCCTTGACCCCCGCCGGGGCTTTGGCCCTGGACCCCACCAGGGCCCCTAAGGCGGGCCCCTGGACCCCACCCGTTTTACGCTTCGCGGCAAGCCGCTCGCGAATTTTGGTCAAGAATTGGGAAATTTTTCAATCTTGCCCCCCGGAAGGTCAGGTCTGGTTACGCCCCTGGGCGTCACCGGGAACTTGGCGACTGTTTTTCTCGTTTATTTGCGTAGTAACTACAGTGGAAATTTACACTATGGTGACTGACCAATTGGTGTTTTTTTGGAGTTCAAGTACTTTATTGACTAATTCTTATAGATTTAGGATGATGAATTATGACAAACTGTACCTCGATAAATGCATTATACAACAAAGTAGTCTCATCACAATATGGTGATATTTAAATTTTGAAAACAGTCTGATGACAATGGTCAGACTGTTCTGATATATTTTGGATGATTTTTCATAAGTTTATTTTGAGCATGGGAAAAACATTAAAAATTAGACTGAGCATTGTACATAGCCATATACGGCATGTAATATTCGACAAATGAGGCAAACCTGCTTTACTTTATCAAGCTCCATATATCCATGACGATGCGCGTTATGAAAACGTTTTTTACCCTTTTCCTTTACATTACCCGACATTTGAACGTTTTCTGGCAACCTTTTCTAACCTTTTGCCAATGATGTCGAAGGAATTGTTCTTGTAAAAAGTTTAATCACACGGCTGCACCATGTTATGATGATCACACGGCTGCACCATGTAATGATGACCAAACTGGTACAGCACAAAGATGAGTATCACCACAATGCATCATGCTTTTACACAATACCTTGAGACTGGTTCCTGATGCATGCAACTGTCCATTTAACATGTACACGAAGGAGGGTTTTACAGCAGCAATATCACTGGGCACTTACGTTTTAAATGGTATTTCTAATATTGCTATCACGTACTCATTAAAAGAGTTCAGAAATTAAGAACTCGTCAAAGTAAGCAAAGGAAATTAAAAATTAAAAATTAAAATCCTAGCTCCTCTAAAAAATTGTGCAAGTGAAAAGCGCCCTCTTTGGCTAGAAAATAGTGTTGTGACATGCTGCTTACATCAACGTCAAGGGCGCAGTCTTAGCGTTCAAATGTCTGTTAAATTTGCTTATTTTGATATTGAAATATGTTTAGTTATCAACGAAAGGGTAAAATTACAATTGCGCCACTTTTACTAGGGAAGAGGGCTGTACATGTAAATCAATTTTAGCATCAAGATTATCGTTCCTTCGTGAAATCAAAGGAATGCATCAATTACACAACAATATAAAATTGAATTAAAGTTTTAACTTCAACACTACACTATTTTCGGCTCACCTGCTACGTTTTTCCACTAGTCCGACTAGCGTATTCAGCAGGTGGTGATGCTGTGTTGATATCTTGTCTACAATCAGGATATCTCTCACTGATGACGTCATATGATTGACAGAATGACGTCATAAGATGTTACGATGTAGCGCCGCCCCCTAGGCTTCAGCAGGTTATCCCAAATAGGATCTATTTCTAGTCCTTGGTCACGATTTAGTCTCGGTTTTTGAGTCCTTATCTGTATGGCTTCAAGAACTCTCCGGGAAAATTCTTTTTGCTCCCGTTCGAGCACCTTGACGTTTTCCCAATCAATCTGATGACCTTTAGATCTCACTACATGTTCTCTAACCGCTGATTTAGAGCTGCCAGCAGTTGACTTGTGTTCACTAAGCCTTTTTTCAAGCTTCCTGGCAGACTCCCCGATATAACTCGCGTCACAATCAGCACAGTCAATTTGATACACAATCCCAGATTATTTAATGGGTTCTGTCTTGTCTTTAGGGGCTACAAGCGCACTTCTCAGAGTATTTTGAGGTTTTGAAGGTGTTTGAAACTCCCGCAGTCCTGAACGTTCTGCGTAGCTTCTCAAAAAGACCTTCTATGTAAGGTAGGGTGACAATAATCATGATAATACAAAAAAATTTTTACTGCTTTTACTGTTTTATCATGATACATGTATAATGATTTTTTGTTTACACTTGAAACAAATTAAAAGATAAATACATATTACACATTCTACAATTCTATTAATACATGTTCATTGTACATGTCAATTATTTTATTATTGTAAATACTGTTCTCTTTGGCACTCAAGACATGTTAAAAGACAAACAAATGAATGTTCTGTTATTAACTGTACTGTACAGGTATATTTGGATATAACATTCTACTTAATTTTCTGAAAAAAGCGGCACAAAAGGGTTTTCATACATGTGTTTTAGTGAAGCTGAACTCTGGATTACCGAAACCCAAATGAATGAAACAAACGGCATTTGAAAGCTAGGACTGCTCCCTTCACGTTGATGTAAGGATCTTGTCACAAATAAAATTTGAGACAGGCTGTATATAACCTTCAGCGTGTAAATTTCGGAAGGCTATTATCATGATTATAGCCATGTCCCACTTAGTCCATGTCACACGTAAGGCCATGCTACACGTACTGTCTGTTCATACTACACCACAACTGCGTTCAGCGCATCGCAATGCAACTGCGGCGTAGTATGAGCGGACCTTTAGACCATGCCCGGGACCATGCCACACTAGGTTCATGTCCCACTAAACATGCTAAAGCAGTGTTTAGTACAAGCAACAAATCCATTTGGGTGTAAAATGTATGTATTTTGATATATATTGATTTGAATGAAATAAAATGATGATGTATGTATGTCATAGGTTGGTCAGAGGAGGTCAGATAAGTGGCATGTTCAACACATGGTGTATTCTGGGATGCTAGCTGTGCGAATCTTCTTTGGGTACGTGCAACATGTGCAGTGTATGTAAAGTCCAATCTAATTGAGATGCGTGCTTTAATTGTCTTACGGATGGAAATGGTCAGGTGGCCTCATGAGAGGTGCTCTACACCTTCAAAGTGTTTTTATGTAAGGTCAATTGGCTAGCAAAGGAATTGCATTTAATATCGTTTGGAGTGGAATTTCCTTTCAATGTTACTTAACAATGGACTACAAGGGTTGTACTCTTACAATTTGTGAAATTTGCCTCCGAATACTGCCAACAGATCGTGTTATAGTTAATCAATACGTGTACAGATAGTGTTATAGTCAATATGTGTACATTGTAAAACCCGTCTTAGCATTTTAATTAAAATAAACTGCAACATTTCGTAACAACTGCAAAACATTTGTATTTTATTACTCAAAATATGCGTTATGTTACGTCGTCACAACAATATTATAGCAATAATAACGAAATCAACCAAGTTTCATGTTCGCAGAACGTCAAGTGTTATATCTCTTTGCAACATTTGTTGTAGTTCTGTAACGAAATGCCCATACGTACATTAAATGCCTCATCCAAAAGGCTGAACTTGCGCATGACAGCATTTTCTCTCAACGTCTAAAAATATCGTATAAACGGACAGATAACGAGAGTTCCTTTTCTCACTCCGTGTTTAGGTGAAGCGATGTGTACTATTTTTTATCATGCTAGCAGACGAATCCGTTGTTTTAAAAGAGCTCGTATAATTTAACAAGTGTCTCGCGCAATTGGAAAACGGAACCTGTTTATCATGAGGCCTGGAATATCGACAAGATAGAGGCTCCTGTGAATGCTTAATTCACGTTTAATGCTATGCGTGCCGGTCATGCTTCAAATAAAAAGTCCAAGATTTGAGATATTTTGTCAAACTATCAAGAGCTATCTTAAGAAACACTGAACCAATACTGGGCTTGTTTGTACTTATTTTAATGCATTTTTTATGCTGATTCTAAATATGGTCATGAAAATTTACAATTCTCAACAATTTTGAATTTTGAAATTTTTTAAAACTTGTCATCCGCAGTCGACACCAGCGTAGAGAGAGGTAATATTTCAACTAAAATTGCACGCAAAGATATCTAAAACCAATCTATCAGCTAAGGAAGGGGCTATTTGTTTTCGTCGACATAGCAGACGGTGTATGACTTGAATTATCAAAATTAATTATTACTTTATGTTATTGGATTGTGCATTTGAGTTGTTGCTAACGTGAGGATGGATCCAAACCCACTGTCGAGGTTCTAGACGTATGCTGACGGTACATTAAGTGAAGTATGTCGGTGCATTTACATTTTGTTCTTGCTCAACACATATGGTGACGGGCATCTTTATCATGTTTTAAACATTGAAGAACTAGAGAACTTGTTGACGACCAAGAATACAGTATGTGAAACAATTCATTAAAGTAATTGCACCCTTTGCTCATGCAATATGAGTGGAATCCGAATTGACGCCTTGTTCTAAATGATCATATTGGCAATTTCCTGACATCTTTGCTACATTTAGACTACTATGAGAGGAGTATTTCTTATCTTGCATTTCCATTTGTATAACTTTTTGTGAATTGAGATGAAAACAAATAAAACTTGAACTTGAACTAAGTTTGATGTCAACTTGGAAATCTGTCGCGAAACGATTCAGGAGAAAACCTCAAGTAATATGTATGAACAGAAAAGAGGATAATACATGATACAACTTGTTTAAAAGTGGAATGTTATATAGCAATTTCTGTCTTGTTTGTAGTACAATAATCATGATAATGGTTATGTTCTATATGAATTACTTTGTGTACATCCATTACTAATCAATTAGCCCAAATGATAATTGATGCAGCTGAAGTTTCAAATTTCAATTATCATAAGACCGCAGAATGCTTTCTAGCTGACACTTAATCAAACCGCGCGTGTCGAAATATCAAAATCTGCGTTTAGAGATGTTTTTTTGTGGTTGATTTCCAAGATTAGTCTAATGATATCCTTAGATGTTGCCAAGGCCACAAGATATGTAGGCTAATTCTATTTGATATTTATTGATATTAAAACACCCTTAAGGGCTGGGGTATGAACGTTTGGACAGTATTTATTGTGGGACATTAGAGCACATCAGACATATCGAATTGCATTCTGAATATGAAGAATGTCGTTCTGATATCAAATAATTTTGATTTTTGAAATTCGCAATTTAATACACATTTTATGGCAAATCATTAAAATTGATATTTTTGATATTTAACAGTACTTGAAGTAAACTTTATAAATCTGATGATTTATACTTAAAGTGTATGTAGGTGGGATGAAAAGCCGACGATCAATTGAAAATTTTGACCTTTCGTATTGAAGATATGGATTTTTTTCCCAAAACACAAAAAAAAATAGGTCTTTTGGAAAAATCCATATATTCAATATGAAAGGTCCAAATTTTCAATTGATCGTCGGCTATTTTTCCTCCCTGCTACATACACTTTAAGAATATGTCATTAGATTTATATAATTTACTTCGAGGACTGTTATATATCAAAAATTTGAAAAATATCAAATTTTTATAATTTGTCATAAAATTTGTATTATATTGTGATTTTCAAAAAATGAAAATTATTTGATATCAGAAAGACATGCTTCGTATTCAGAATGCAATTCGATAGGTCTGAGGTGCTCTCATGTCCCACAAAAAATACTGTCGAAACGCAATAAACGCTCATTTTAGATCCCTTAAGGAATTGGATATTATTAAACCAACGTATTTCCATACACACGGACACTTTGACGTAACTATCATTGCGGCGTGACACACGGAGCTGACATGGCAGTGCTGCACTTCAGGATGTAATGCTCTGTAATAGATGATGAGGAATATAAGATAAAGCACTGCGTGCAAAATGGATCACAAAAATACATCAGAGAATGTACTTTAGACATAGCATCAGCGATAAGTACTATCTTTCATTATATATAGCATATAACGTTAAAAGGATTTGACGTTGGGTGATGGATGAGATAGACATAGACAACTTAACTACATATTCTGATATTTTTAATATAATTTAGTGTGGAGAAGGGAGGAAAACATTTTGAAACCACTGTACTTCCACCGGATAGACAACTTAACTACATATTCTGATATTTTTGATATAATTAGTGTGGAGAAGGGAGGAAAACATTTTGAAACCACCGTGCTTCCATCGGATGAAGAATTTAATGTCATGAATGTATCGTTAGCTGAAACAACAGGCATTCCGCGTAGATTTGCTATTCTACGCAACACACTATTCGGGATATTTACTCTATTTATTATCATTGGGAATTTATTCTGTCTAATTGTTTTGCATAACAGCAAAATTATACGTAAAGTGACTAAATTATTTATGA